>NW_023425433.1:130000-377890 GCF_014108245.1 Pipistrellus kuhlii
ACACACAGCCTGCAGGACAGACCTGGGCCCACCACACAGCCTGCAGGACAGACCTGGGCCCACACACAGCCTGCAGGACAGACCTGGGCCCACACACAGCCTGCAGGACAGAGACCTCGACCCCACAGACAGGCTGCAGGACAGACCTGGGCCCACACACAGCCTGCAGGACAGACCTGGGCCCACCACCACAGCCTGCAGAAAGACCATGGGCCCACACACAAGCCTGCAGGACAGAGACCTCGACCCCACAGACAGGCTGCAGGACAGACCTGGGCGGGAGCACGTTCTGAACTCTCTCCGCTTTAGCGCACGGTCAAAGGTGCTGAGAAGGGGCATGAGCCGGGGCTAGGTCCAGCCTGGCTGCTGCTCCCAGTGCGTCCCGCCCTGTAGTCGCTCCATAGTCCTAAGGGGGCGCTGTGGCCACCTTCCAGTGAGGGAGCTGGAGCCCTTGGCCAGCCCGGGGTCAGTGGCAGGGCTGGACTGCGGCCGGCCGGGGAGGTTTCACTGGGGACTTCAGCCGGTCACCTCCAGGCTTCCTGGGCTCACCTCCCCACCCCCTCCTGCCCCTGCCCCAGCCTCCGTGCTGACACCCGCTGAGAGGCTGTCTCAGGGGAGTCCTCCACCTTCCTCCTGGGAACGGGCTTCACCTCGCTGCAGGGGCAGGGGCTGTGCTAGTAAGGAAGGTGTTTCCTCGGGAGAGAAGCAGAGACGACGCGGAGAGACACTGGGGCCACAGAAGGTGGTGAAGAGGAGAAGAGGGAAGACCTGGCAGTGCAGTGGAGATGAAGAGTGAGGGAGAGAGAACTTAATTTTGTTTTGTTTTTTCTCTTTTAGGGACACTTTCCCTCCCACTTGGTACACAGTGGCCCCAGCATCGGCCTGGGTCTGGACCTGGACACGGGGCTGGGCCCTGGGCTGTTCCGCGGCGAGGGAGGTGAGCTGGCCCACGGAGGAGCACATGGCTTTGGACACGGAGTGGGCCACGAGCTGAGCCACAGCCACGGCGGTCCTTACGGCATGCACCACGGAGGGCATCGTGGGCGCGGGGGAGGCCCTGACCATGGCCATGAAGTGGATCCCAGACGAGGCCACTGGGGAAGCCATGGGGCGGGCCCCGGGGGGCACCACCGCAGGACGCGATGGCTATGGCCCTAGACCGGGCCCCGGACACGCTCTGGGGAAAGGCAGTGTATGTGGGAGGCGGTCCGGGAGGAGAAGAAGAGAATGACCATGGGATGGTTAAATGGGACATCAAGAGACTGTTTTGGCTCAATGGATAGAGCATCGGTTTGGGGACTGAAAGGTTCCAGGTTCGATTTCGGTCAAGGACATATACCTTGGTTGCGGGCACATCCCCAGGAGGATCGATGACTCTCTCTCATCAATGTTTCTAACTCTCTATCTCTCTCCCTTCCTCTCTGTACAAAATCAATAAAATATATTTTAAAAAAAGAGAGAGAGAGAGACTCTCAGGGAGTGAGGTCAAGGCAAGAAAAGAGCCGGCAGAGGCTCAGGACCTCGGCTGACCTTGGGAAAGGTGAGGCAGAGACGCACAGGCTGCGCTTGCGGAGGAGTTTGCTTGCATTCCACCTGAGTCTCAGACTCCGGGAGGCAGTCCCAGGGCCCCCCGCATCTCTGCCATCTCACCCTGCAGCCCTGGTCAGTGTTTCACGTTCCTCAGTGTCCTATACACAGGTGTACGTATCTAAACCTCATCCCCAAGACAGAATCATATAATAAACGTATTATCGGGACCATATGCTTACTTGGTTTTCTAGTTGTTCTTTCGGTTTTCTCTGTGGGTTTTTGAGTGCTTACTATGTACCACGTGTCTTTAATACATCATCTTTTAATTTTAAAAATCCTGTGAGGAGAACCCTGGGGTCAGCCAAGATATTTAAATGGACACAAACAGCACCAGCTCGCTGTAAAAGAAAAGTTTGATGATTTGGACCTCATTACAGTTCAGTCTCAGCATGTACCTGTCAGAGAGGGAAAAGAGCCAGAGACTGCCAGCTCCTGCGCACACCCCTGACGAAGGCTCAGCGGATGCAGAAGGACTGCACGTCAACAAGAGAGAGACAGCGTGACTTTACACTGGGCAGGAAATTTGACAAAGAGGATGGAAATGGTCCATGAACACTTGAAAAGGTGCTGAGTGTCATTGTTTATCAGAGAAATGGGAATTAAAACCACAATGAGACATCACCCCTATCCACTGACCAGCTAGAATTCAATGGCTGCCAATACCAAGTATTGACAAGGATAATGAAGAACTGGAATCCTCATACATAACTGACACAATTATTTTGGGGAAATGTTTGCCCACACTAAAATTAAACATACATGTATCCCATGGCCCAGCAATTCCACTCCTGAGTGCATGTGTCCAGCAGGAATGAAGGCTCTGTCTCAGGTGAGTCTGCATCTCTCACAAAAGAACGTCCACCAAAGACATGACTCACAACATCTTTATTTGCAATGGAGCCAAGCTGCACTCCCCCGTCCATTACCATCCGGATGGCTACATAAACTGCCATATTCATGCAATGGAATGGATCCTGTAGTGAAAGAAAATGAACTACTGATCACACAATAGCACTAATGACTCAGACATAATGTGGAGAAAAATAAGTCAAAAAGCACAAGAGTACATTCTATATACTTCTATTTACATATCGTTCAAGGACATGTGAAATTAATTTACTGTGATAAAGGTCAAGATTGTGGCCCTAACGAGTTTGGCTCAGTGGATAGAGCATTGGCCTGCAGACTGAAGGGTCCCGGGTTCGATTCCAGTCAAGGTCATGTACTTTGGTTGCAGCACATTCCCCAGTAGGGGGAGTGCAGGAGGCAATTGATTGATGTTTCTCTCTCATTGATGTTTCTAACTCTCTCTCCCTCTCCCTTCCTCTCTGAAAAAAAATTAATAAAAATATATATTTTTAAAAAAGGTATCCTCTATGCCTGTCTTTTCCTAACAATATTATGATTTCCTGAGTTAGAGAATGTGGTTGAGGACACCATCTAATAATAGAGGAATATGCAAATTGTCTGGGACGCCATCACAGTAACAGTAACAATCAAACAGCAGGCTGCCTGGGGCTAGCAGGCTGGCAGGGGAGTTAGTAAGATATGGTCAAATGACTGAACAACAGGCTGCATGAGCAACCGGGCCAGCAAGGGGGTTAGAGAGGAACAACCAAACAACTTAACAGCAGGCTGTATGGGGTGACCAGGCTGGCAAGGTGGGGGCAGTTAAGGAAGACCAGGCTAGCAGAGGGGGCAGTGAGGAATGACCAGGCTGGCAAAGGGTCAGTTGGGGGAGACCAGGCCAGCAGGAGGTGGCAGATGGGGGTGACCAGGCCAGCAGGGGGGCAAGTTAGAGGCAATCAGGCCAGCAGGCAGAGATGGTAAGGGGTGATCAGGCTGGCAGGGTGGGCAGTTAGAGGCAATCAGGCAGGCAGGCAGGTGAGCAGTTAGGAGCCAGTGGTCCTAGATTGTGAGATGGATGTCTAACTGCCAGTTTAGGGGCCTAAACCAGCAGTCAGACATCCCCTGAGGGGTCCCGGATTGAGGAGGGCGCAGGCTGGGCTGAGAGACTTCCCTCCCCCCACCCCCGTGCACGAATTTCATGTACAAGGCCTATACTGGTATATATAAAGCATTTGGTAAGGCCGGTAACCATGGTGCTGGCTGAAGATGGTGCAGGGATGGCAAACATCCATTCCAATGAAGACAGACCACTGCCCCTCCAGGCTGGTTTCCCTGGACAGTGATGCTACGTGGCGAGGTCCACATTGACCTCTGCTGTTGGCAGCTTGGGCACTCAGCAGCCGGGCTATCTTTCTGGGTCAGCCTTGAGGAGGAGAAGGCATCTTACTGAGCTCATGAACCTCCATCCCTACCACTATGTCTGCTTATGCATGAGCCCTCAGAGCAGGCAGTGGAGCAGCTGGAGAGAAGGCCTGGCCAGCATCCACAGAATGGCCATCTGGTCCATCTGAATTTGAAAGCAGCAAATTCACATGGGACACAAATATGCTCAACATATGTGCCCGTCCCTAAAGACTCATGCACACTCCTCTTTCCTTGACTTCCTTGTCACCAATGCACTAACTATAGCCTTTCCACATCCCAAGTTACTCAGCCAATGCTGGCCATTGCGTCTGGATCCGGGGAAAGTAACTCTGGTCACCTCTTTGCTCAGATGCGAGTTATTGGAGGAGGAGATACGCTCACGTGGTTTGGGAAGAAGTCGTTTCCTTATGGTTGTAGAATTGAGGTCCCTTATCCTTGCTGGGTGTCTGCTGGGGTTGCTCTCAGACCCTTCAGCTCACCCTGTTTAAGGAGCTGGAGGCCATGAGGGTGCTTATAAAGGACCTGTGGTAGGAAGCATGATGTCCCCCAAAGATGCCTGCATCCCAATCCCAGAACCTGTAAGTATGCTACACTACCTGGCAGAGGGGCTTCACACGGTGGTGACAGCATGGATCTTGAGAGGGAAGATGACCCTGGCTTATATGGGTGCTGCGTGGGCAAACATAATCCCAAAGGTCCTTGCAAGAGGAACGCAGAACAGTCAGAACCAGATGGCCATGACGACACTGTGGTGCTGGCTTCAAGGTGGAGGAAGGCCCCAAAGCCCAGGAGTGAGGAAGCCTCTGGAAGCCAGTGAGGCCAGGAAACAGCTTCTCCCCAAGCCTCCGGAGGACAGAGCCTGCACGCCTCACTCCAGGCCAGCGAGACTGCTCAGACTTCTGATTTCTGGTGCGGGGGCCTGAGTTGGCGGGGATCTCCCTTCTCCGCATCCAGCACTGGAAGAGAGATGAAACAGGTTCCTTGAAAAGGCGGCCGGGGATTGAGAAATATATTAAATAAAGAGCCGACACAGAAATATTGTAGATTCAAAACTGGGTCCCGGGTGGGTGGCTGCCCTTTTTGTTGGAGAGACAGACGACCTGAGCCAGGCAGCACATTTATTTATTTCCAGAAGAATAAAGGGGGGCTCCCTGAAAAGCGTAGATCAAAGGCGTTTTGGGTGTGTCCAGGTTCTATTCATTCCCTCATTCCTGGTATTAACATATCAAGGCCTGGGTGGGCCAATGTCCTATTCAACCCCTCAGTCCCAGCACATGGATAAAGATAAGTTGGATTGCTTAAAGCCACTGTGCTGTGGTGTTTGTCACGTAAGCCACTGGAAACTAACAAGGGCTCTCACAGTTACAACTGGTCCTCACCGTCAATTGTCCCAGCAGCAATCAAGTCTCACCGACAAGACAGTGCACACACCACACAGGGTGACCTAGAGCACCCAGGCCAGGTCACTGGGGAGGCTGAGCCACTGGGCCCTGCAGGACACCTACCACACAAGGCCACTCACTCTACCGACTCCAGGAGACATAGCAGCTCTTCCTGCTGGAAACCAAATCAGTTTTACTGAGAAAGAGATGTTGACAGGAAGCCAGGAAGGCTGGTCAACAACCTTAATTGCTCAACCTTTAGCTGAGATTTTGTTAGCTGGAGCAAAATCTAGCTTGTCCATGAAAGTTTCTGTTATTTCCTGCCTAAGGGCTATATGTAAATTTCTGTTTATGTTGCTTAAGATGTTTTCCCCAAAGCCTCAATAAAAGGGGATGGCAGGGCCAGAGCAGGAGTAGTTCTCCCACTAGAGTTGGACTACCGCCTGGCCCCCCAAATCGCCAAATTGAATTTCTTCAAGTCTCTTCATTTGTGTGCGGCCCTTCTCCAGAAGCTGAACCCTGAATTGGAACTCTTTCTACGCGGCCGTGAAAGAGAGTCCTATATCTTCCCATACATGGAAACAAACACAGGGAAGCCTAAGCCGCCCGTCAGACTTTCTTCGCCTTGCCTCGGAGGCCGGAGAGGCTCCCACCACCACCGCTGTGCTCGCCAGCCGTGAGCCCGGCTTCTGGCTGAGCACCGGGGGCAGCTCCTGCATTGAGTGTCTGCCCCCTGATGGCCAGTGTGCATCCTAGTGACCGGTCATTCCACCATTCGGTCATTTGCATATTAGCCTTTTATTATAATTAGGAGGATATGTTGTAGATGAGGCCCCCTAAACCATAAGAAATGCAAAAAATTCACTGTAACTCATTCTCAAATTGCCCCCACTTAAAATCAAATTGCCCTCCCCCTTCTCCCCCCGTGGGGCGTGTTCTGCACCTTGGGAACCACTGGGCTTGACACCTTTCCTCTCTGAGCTTCATTTCTGAATACACACACACACCATGGGAACTGTGATCTCCCCTCCACCCCCCTCACTGGGTTCTCATGAGGAGGTTCTGATCTGATAAACCTAAAAATGTTCCATCAGGTAAGTGATGTCTAAATAGGAAGGGGTCGTTATTTTTAAGGCCATGGGTACCCTTGCAGGAAGTGAGAGTGAAGGGCAGAGCGAGGCTAACTCCTGACTCCATTTTGTACTGTGCGGCAGGGCGGGGCGAGGATAAACTCCTGACTCTACTGTGGGGCAGGGCGGAGTTATCCTCCATTTTGTGTAACTGGACCCTAGCCCTCACCCAACCAATCAGGGTCAGCCAAAGCAGTGACATCACCACCCCTATAAAACCCATTGAACTGTTGAAGTTCGGCCTCTCTTCTGACACGCTGTCGGTGTGGGTGGACAGAGCCCACATGCTGGTATGGAATTTAGGCTTTCTGCAATTGCATCGGACTCGGCTCCCTGGTGATCCTTGGGGATCATGAAGTCTGGGTGTAACATTTGGGGGCTCGTCTGGGATCCCCAAGACCCTGAGGGATGCCGGAGAGCCTGTGTGCTTGTGTGAGTGCTCTGGAAGGATGAGGAAGCCCCTCGTGTTGGTAGTGCCCGGAGAGGTCTAGATGGATGCATTGCTGGAAGGTCATGAGCCAGAGGGTTTGGAAGATGTTCTGACCTCCCAAGACGAGGCGAGCAGCGTGAGGCCGACATCTCACAGGCAGGAGGGGGGTGGAGCCTCTCCCAGGTCTAGTTTGAGTTGGGGCATTGATGTTGGGCACCCTTTTCTTGTTGGTTGTTGTGTTAATGTGGAGGTCTGGAAGGGCCAAAGGCAGATTGTTGTTCTAGTGAGTGGCCAGTTTTCAATGTCAGAGGGCCACCAGTCAGAGTGAGGCCGTCATTTGGTTTTGCTTCCACGAAGTTGAAAGACAGTTCTCAGGGGCCCTCTGTCTGTTTCTGTGTTCCCTTTTTGTATGTTTGTATAAGTGAGGGTTTCAGTTAGTTTTTGTTTGTAAAATATAAAGATTTACTCTTTCCCCCAGAGCAGGCAGGATGTGAGGGAGTGAAGAAGAGGCCTCATACAATCCATCTTTTAGGCATAGGTGTAACTTTCTCCTTTACTAGGTTAGGGAAGTTTTCTGCCATTATTTATTCAAACACCTTTCCTATTTCTTTCTCTCTTTCTGCCTTTTCTGGCACACCTGCTATTTTAATATTGTTATGTTTCACATTGTCCCCACAGCTCCCTTAAGCTGTCCTCCTGTTTTTTACTGGGTTCTTTTCTTTTTGGTTTTCTGATTGGGTGATATATTCAACTCTCTTCTAATTCACTGATTCAATCCTCAGCTTCCCCTAATCTGCTGTGTATTCCTCCCAATATATTCTTTATTTGTGTTATGTCATTTTTTATCTCAGACTGTTCTTTTTTCATAATTAATCTTTTTTTATGCTGTTGAACATTTTTACCATCATTACTCTGAACTCTGTTTCAGATAAATTTCTTATCTCTGCTTCATTTATCTCTTTTTCTGAATAATTCTCTAATTCTTTCATTTGGGAGTTGTTTCTTTGTTTCCTCATTTTTGTTGTTTGTTTGGGTTTGTGATTGTTACACCCAGACTTTGTGATCCCCAAGGACCACCAGGGAGCCGAGTCTGATGCAATAAACAAAAGAGACTCTTCCATGCTAGCATGGGCTCTGTCCCACTCACGCTAACAGCATGGCGGAAGAGAGAGCGAATTTCGCCAAGCCCAGGGGTTTTTACTCTGGTGGTGATGTCACTGCTTTGGCTGACCCTGATTGGTTGGGTGCGGACTAGGGTCCAGTTACACAAAATGGAGGATAACTCCGCCCTGCCCCACAGTGGAGTCAGGAGTTTATCCTCACCCTATCCTGCCCTCTCAGTGACTATGTATTAGGTAGATCCTCTGTTTCTGACTATTTGAATCAGACAAAGACTCAAAGCCTCCAGAGACCAGCTCTGTCTACTGACTAATAGGATTCTGACTTGAATTGCCCCCAAGCAATCGTCCTCAGGTATGGTGAGAGTTTTTTCAACTGGGTGGGGTGGTTGCTTCTCTGTAGAGATTAATTGTCATTTTTAGTATCCTAAGTGGCCTCAGGGCAAGGTGTTCTCCAATAGGGTGTGTCTGTCTTTCCCCAGGCGAGGCAGATGTCTGTGTGGGAAAGATGTCCTCGCTGCTTGAAGGAATGACTCAGCCAGGAAACGTGGGGCTCTCCCTTCTGAGCTCTATCCCCCAGTCCCCAGTCCTGGCTCTGCTCTCACAGCTCCAGTTCACTTCACCCTCTCTCTGCCAGAGCACAAGGTGGGTGGCTCCACAGGGAATTTTGTGCATTGGCCCTTTAAGTGGGTGTCCAAACTTTCAGCTGCCACTCCCTGGCAGACAGGACCTGGGCGATGGGAGTGGTAAGGAAGACCCCCGGATGAGCCAACGCCGCCTGTCACAGAGGAGAGCAGGTGAGCGCCCCCTGCAGGCCAGCACGGAGGGAGTCAGAGTGTGGGAGAGGAGCCTTGGAGTACTCTGGAGGAAGGAGAAGAAAGGGAGGGGAAGGGCGGGGAGGGGAGGGGAGGGAGGCCTCTGACAGCGGTTAGTGTCACCAGCGGCGATACTTCTGTGAAGTACTACCCTGTTTCCCCTAAAATAAGACAGTGTCATATATATTTTTTAAAATAAATTTTTATTGTTCATATTATTACAAATGTACCTTTCCCCCAATCCATTGCTCTCCTCCACCAGGTTCCCATCCCACCCTCTGCCCTTTCCCTTCTCCCCATTGTCCTCATCCATAGGTGCACAGTTTATGTTCAGTCTCTTCCCACATCCCCCTCTCCCCTTTTCCCCAAGAATCGTCAGTTTACTCCCCTTCCATACCTCTGATTCTATTATATTCAACAGTTAATATTGTTCATCAGGTGTTTTTTTTTAATTTCCTTGGTTTTTAGATTCACTTGTTGATAGTTACGTATTTGTTGTTCATAATTTTTATCTTTATTTACTTTTTCTTCCGAAAGAACCCCTTCAGCAATTCATATAATTCTGGTTTGGCAGTGATGAACTCCTTTAGCTTTTTTTTATTGGTGAAGCTATTTATCTGGCCTTCGATTCTGAGTGATAGGTTTGCTGGGTAGATTATCTTTGGCTGTAGGTTCTTGCTATTTATCACCTTGAATATTTCTTGCCATTCCCGTCTGGCCTGCATGGTTTCTGTTGAGAAGCCAGCTGACAATCATATAGGTGCTCCTTTGTAGGTAACTACCTGCTTTGCTCTTGCTTCTTTTAATATTCTCTCTTTGTCTTTTGCTCTTGGAATTTTGATTATGATGTGTCTTGGTGTGGTCTTCTTTGGATTCCTTTTGTTTGGAGTTCTGTGCGCTTCCTGGACTTGTAAGTCTAATTCTTTCACCAGGTGGGGGAAGTTTTCTGTCACTATTTCTTTCAGTATGTTTCGATATCTTGCTCTCTCTCATCTTCTGGGACCCCCCATAATTCTTTTTTTTTTTAATCAATCTTTATTGTTCATATTATTACAAAGGTTCCTCATTTCCTCCCCCCTCGACCAGGTTCCCACACCACCCTCCGCCCCCTCCCCACCCCCCATTGTCCTCATCTGAATGTGCAGTTTATGTTCAGTCTCTTCCCAAATCCACCACTCCCCCTTTCCCCGAGAACTGTCAGTCCACTCCCCTCCCATATCACCGACTCTACTACAATGAACCGCTAATATTGTTCATCAGGTTTTTCAATCTCCTTTTTTGTTGTTGTTGTTGGTGTGTGTGTGTTTTTTATTAATAAACTTTTACACTTCTAAGAATAAATTTTAAAATTTAATAATTTTAAACCTTGTTTTTTTCTGCCCTGAGAATTGAGAAGCAAACTTGTTTACATGTAAACTTGCCCTTAGGCTATCAAAAGCTGTAGCCATTCAAGTGTAAATGGACACATTGTTTAAAGATAGCTGCTGGTTGGAATTGGATTACCTGTTCTGGGTGGGAAGGGCTTGTCTCCCATTTCTCCATTAAAATTAAGGTGTTAGCTTTAAAAACCTCTTTTTGGCAAGAGACCTTAAACTTTCAGAACTTTAAATTTTTCAGATAGTAAATCAGTTACTTAGCATTTTCTTAAATCAATAATACCTCCACATGCCCAAGGATACACTTCACACAAAAGACATTTCCAAATAGGTCAACCAACCTCATCCAGGCCCCACACAAGGCACTCACAGATCAACACCCCAGCGCTATACTAACTCAAAACATCCAGATCTAAGCCTTTATCACTTGATTCAGCAGACCCTCAAGTTCCCCCAAAAGTTTCCAGCCATGTCTGAGAGGCAGCCCTGGGGCAGGGCAGGTGAGGAGCGAGCTGCTCCGGGCCTGGCTGCTCCTGACCCAGCTGCTCCGGGCCCGGCTGCTCCCAAACCAGCTGATCTGGGCCCAGCCGCTCTGGGCCCGGCCACTCCTGGCCCGGCTGCTTCGGGCCCAGCCATTCCGAGCCTGGCCGCTCCCAGCCTGGATGCTTCGGGCTTGGCTGCTGCTGTTCTGGGCCTGGCTGCTCCCGACACGGCTGCTCCTGACCCTGCTGCTCCAGGCCCGGCCACTCCGGGCCTGGGTGCTCCTGGCCTGGCCACCCTGGGCTTGGCCGCCTCCGCCCCAGGCCTGGCTGCCACTGCCCCAGGTCTGGCTGCTCCAGGCCTGGCTGCTGCTGCTTTGGGGCCTGGATGCTGCTGCTCCGGGCCCGGCTGCCACTGCCTTGTGCCTGGCCACTCTGGGCCTGGCTGCCGCCATTCCAACATTCTGTCCTTTTTTTTTTTTTTTTTTAACTCATTTATGTTGCAATGTTGGCTGCTGAGTTGAGTTCTGACTTAGTCTTCAATTTTTCAAGATCTTTTTTGTATTCTTTCTTAAGTAATTTTACTATCTTTTGCTATAACTTAATTTTTTCACATTGAAAACTTTCTTCCTCCTTGTCCTGGAAGCTCAGCAGGCTGGCCTGTAGCACCCCTTTGTTCTCTGCGGCCTCCTGCGCAGCTTCCGCCCAGGAAGCAGCCCCCGGCCTCGGCTCCGTGGCCCATGCTCAGCGGTCGAGGGCCCAGCGGCAACCCCCGCTCTGGGGGCCCTGTCGCCCGGCTCCTTGCCGGCGCCCAGCTGGCCGGTGTCTGGCAGCGGCTCCTGCTCCTCATCAAGTTCCTCCCAGTCTGGAGCTTTTTTTCTCCTTCCCACTAGGGAGTCTAGCATCAGAGTCAACAGACTGTCCTCTGCGTGCAATGTGCACGACTCTGGGGGCTCCGCTTTTCGCCGCTCCCCTGGGATTCCGCCTCACAGCCCCGTCTCCCCCTGCCGGAGCCTGGGTCCCCAGGGTCTGGCTCATAACTGGGGCTCAGCGCTGCCGGTTCGGGGGTTCAGCCCAGGCTGGGGGTTTTATTTCCTTCCTGCTAGGGAACGCCAGGCAGCACCCAGCCCTCTCCTCCTCTCTGGCTGCGACCTGTCCGTGCGCGTGCGCATGCATGCGTGCGAGCAGCATGTCTCTGTACCTTAGGCTTTTACAGCTCCTCTGATTTTCCTTTTTTTTTTTTTTTTTTTTTTTTTTTTTTGCTGGCCTACATTTATGTTTATTAAAAACTGACATAAACAAACAAAACCTGTACAAAAAAAATCCCAAATCGCATATCACTTTGAAACAGTAATCTTGAGAGACCTTATCGCCTAGGACCCCCTCTTCCTCTGCCCTGACCACGTCCTCTTCCTCTTCCTCAGCCTCGGCCTCTTCCTGCAACAGCTTCTCTTTTCTTAGCTTTGACCTTTGATTCAACATCCACAAGTAGTGTATCCAAAGGTTCTGTTTTTCTCTTTCCTTCTTGTTGTAGAATTTTCAGTCAGTTGACTACCTGTAGCTCTGGGCAATGTCCATTTTATATTTTAGTTGTATTCCATTGAAATTGTTGTGTGCGGCTGCGGTTAGGTGTCTACCTGAGCACCCATCTTGGATCCTCTCCCCCCCATAATTCTTATATTGGTTCGCTTGAAGTTGTCCCAGAGGTTTCTTACATTGTCTTCAATTTTCTGGGTTCTCTTGCCTTCTTGCTTCTGCAGAGGAGTATCTTCTGGCTCTTTATGTTCCAAATCTTTGATTTGATTCTTGCAATCTTCCATTCTGTTTTTAGGACTCTATAATATTTTTTATTTCAGACAATGTATTCTTTATTTCTTGTTGATCCCTTATCATTTCTTGTTGATTCCTTATTAATTCTAGTTGATCCCTTTTCATATCCTCATAGGTCTTATCGACCTTTTCTAGGAAAATCTTGAAAAACCTTTTAAGCATAGATTTGAACTCTATATCCAGTCGCTTTTTGTCCTCCATTTCTTACGTTTGTGATCTATTTCATTGTCTTGGCATTTTCGCAGCTTCCCTGATGGGGCAGGGTTTCAGGGTGGAGCCTACAGCCCTGGCTTCCATCAGCCCCACCCTATGCAGTTCCTGAGTCTCAGTAATCCCCAGGGTTCTTCAGTACTCGTTGTAAGCACCTCTGAGAGAAAAGTGCCCTCGATTTATGCCTGCTACTAAACAGTCTAGGCTCTCCCCCAATGAGCCCGGGACTGGGGTTCAGTTCAGTTGGAAGTGGAGTTGGAGGTGGCGTTCAGAGCAGTCTGGAGCTTTTGTCTCCTTCCGGCCAGGGCAATCCCGCAGCACAGCCAACTGTCCCTACTCTGCGCACAATGTGCGCGCCTCCGGGACCTCCTTTCGCCGCTCCCCCGGGGTTCCACCTTACAGCCCAGCTCCTTATGGACGAGCCTGGGTCCCCGGGGTCTGGCCTAGAACTGGGCTTCAGAGCAGTCGGAACTGGGGCCTAGTACAGTCAGAGCCTTTATCTCCTTCCCACTAGGGAACACCAGCCAGGCACTCAGCCTCTCCCTCCTCTCCGGCTCTGTCCTCTCCGCGCGCACCGCATGTCTCCGTACCTTAGGCTTTTACAGCTCCTCTGCGCTTCCTTCTGGTTTTCTCCTTGCTTCTCGTTGTAGAATTTTCAGTCAGTCGACTTTCCTGTAGTTCTGGGTAATGACCATTTTATATTTTAGTTGTATTTTATTGAAATTGTTGTGTGCAGCTGCTGCTAGGTGTTTACCTGTGCAGCCATCTTGGATTCTCCTCAGTGTCTTATATTAATTTTTTCTCCCAAAGTTGCGCTGGGTCTTATTTTCAGGGGATGTTTTATCTTTCCATGCATTAGATCTTATTTTAGAAGGATGTCTTATTTTCGGGGAAACACAGTAGGTCACACCTGGCCTCGCTCACCCCAGGCCCGCACTGCCCCTGTGGGAAGACAGCCTGCCTTCTGGAGCCAGGGCCTCGGAGCACTGCTGTGGCCCAGGGCTCCGCATCAGGGAAGCCCAGGTGACACACTTGGTCCTGTCACTGCCCTGCCTGTGACCTGTCACTGCCCAGCCTGTGACCTGTCACTGCTCAGCCTGTGACCTGTCACTGCCCATCCTGTGACCTGTCACTGCTCACCCTGCGACCTGTCACTGCCCATCCTGTGACCTGTCACTGCCCATCCTGTGACCTGTCACTGCCCAGCCTGTGACCTGTCACTGCCCACCCTGTGACCTGTCACTGCCCATCCTGTGACCTGTCACTGCTCAGCCTGTGACCTGTCACTGCCCAGCCTGTGACCTGTCACTGCCCAGCCTGTGACCTGTCACTGCCCGGCCTGTGACCTGTCACTGCTCGGCCTGTGACCTGTCACTGCCCGGCCTGTGACCTGTCACTGCCCAGCCTGCGACCTGTCACTGCTCGGCCTGCGACCTGTCACTGCCCGGCCTGTGACCTGTCACTGCCCGGCCTGTGACCTGTCACTGCCCGGCCTGTGACCTGTCACTGCTCACCCTGTGACCTGTCACTGCTCAGCCTGTGACCTGTCACTGCCCAGCCTGTGACCTGTCACTGCTCAGCCTGTGACCTGTCACTGCTCACCCTGCGACCTGTCAGTGCCCAGCCTGTGACCTGTCACTGCTCACCCTGTGACCTGTCACTGCCCATCCACCGAGGACCGTGACACCCGGACCCTGGGCTGAAGAAGACTATGCAGTAAATATCTAGGCACTCAGCCAGAGGGAACCACTGGGTTCCTGGCACCAGTGGCACTGCTCCCTCCCCACTGGGTGTGGCCTCCCTGGTGAATATCTGGCCCAGGAATGAGAAGGACATGAGGCAGGGGGCCTGTGTGGAGAGGAGGGGGCAGGGCGCAGAGGTGTGGGCACTGCCCACGGCCTGGAGGCTTGCACAGAGCTTTGCAAAGACAGAGACAGAGATGGCGAGGAGAGGAGACGCCTTCACAGTGAGGACGGGCTGAGGGCACAGAGAGGCAGGAAAATGAGCAAGCGGGGCAGAGAAAGGATGGAGACCGGAAAGAGGAACAGGAAAAACCTTTGGGGCAGGTAGGGTCAGAGTGGAATTTTCCATCAGAAAGCAAGAAATGGGGTAAGCAGAGAGGAGATGGAAACATTCAGATGGCTTGCTCGTGTCAGATATGTATTATTCTGTATTAATTATGACCTGCTCTGGAATTGTGCAAAAGATGTTTTGAAACCAGGATTGGGCAGGTTTTAGGAGCATGGCGGCTCTTCCGGAGAGACACTGGTGCCAGCTGCCAGGAGTTTGGGCCCGGTCTGTGTGAGGGCACTGTCTAAGAGGAGGTGAAGACGACCTGCTCACTGTGGCTTCCTCTTCTGAGCTTCGGCCTAAAGGCCACGCCTTCCACCTCTGGCCTCTGCTCAGCGGGGCGGGCCGGCCTCTGCAGCCGCTCTGGCCTGAGGGCTGAGGCGTGCAGAGCCTTTGCAGGTGCCTGGCCAGCTCTGCAGGGCACGAGAGCCTTGTGAGTTCTTGTCGGCCATGTCAGCGTGCACTGACCTCTGCCCTCAATGCGGGGTCAGCTTGCAGCCTGAGCGAGCGAAAGGGAATGAGCTGTCAGGGGAGGCGTTCCGGGCTGACTCCACGGCCGCACCGGGAAAGGGCACAGGAAGGCCGGCTCCAGGAGGAAGCCTGCGAGCCTCCACATGTGCACGGCACAGAGGTGGGCTCTGTTCGCCGGAGGAGGCCTTCTTGGCTCCACTGTAACCACAGGCAAGTGGGAGCCAGGCACCCTGCTCCAGGCTGGCGGGCGCCTTCCTCCTCCAAACCAGACCGCTCGGTACTAGCCCTGCGGTCAGCAGCGAGGCACCTTCTCAGCCTCCTGGGGAGCCAGACACCAAGGGATGGCTCCGGAGGCTTGTGGTCCAGGAAGTAAGAGGAAAGTGTGTGTTCCTGAACTCGCTGAAATTTTAACTTAGAAATATTTCACCAAAAAGTTCAAAAATTAAGATTTACCTCCATTTCCATCCCTCCCCCAATTCTATTTGTCAAAATAATTTTATTTTCCCTGCACGACGTCAATGTTTTTGGAGGTTATGTATTTCCAGCAGCATCCAGAGCTAAAGAAAACGGCGACCCGGAATGTCCGAGCACTCACTGCTCCATCCTGCCTACTGATCCGAGTGTGGGAGCCGAGCCCCTCTGCCTGGGCCTTCTGGGCCTCGGGGCTTTGACGGGGAAGCCATGAGAAGTTGTAGGTAGGTAAGAAAGTCTTTATTGTGGGAGCTGGGGGCCACGTAGCCAAGTAACCATAAGACAAAGCAGTTCTTCACAATAGTCCCACCCAGGGGGCAGCACACGGGCCAGTTAACAAATACATCTTTCCCACAAAGCAGCAGGAGCCTCTGTACCCACAGCTATTATCTGAGCAGCCACACGCTGCCTCTAGACCTACAGCTTTACGTAGTAGCTGCATCTGAGCCCTGCCGGCCCTAGCAGCCTCAGTAGCCTCTCCCTGACAGCCTCTCCAATCTTTCCAGCCTTACACATCGCAGCAGCCCCAGCTCTGAGCTTCGTCTGAGCTTTCTAGTGAACCGCATCCAGCACAGCCAGGGGTGAACCTGAGGAGGGTGGTGAAGGATTAAAGAAAACAGACAAGAGAATACAGTTGGGGCCAGGTGGCTCACTGCACCTGGATGAGGAAACAGTGACCTTTGCCTGAAAGCAGGATCTTTATTTTATAGTCAGATCACACAAAGCAAAACAAGAGCAAGATGTTTGCAATGTTCTTGTGAGTTTCAAATCAGCTTCTTTCCTGCTGTTGCCATTCGCTGCTTTGTTTAGGCAGCACTTGCTGCACACACACCCCACCCCCACCCCGCCCCACCCCACAGCCCACATCTCTTAGCTACCTAGGACTACATGGTCGGACTATACGGCCAAGCTTACAAGCATAGCCTTTTGGAACTTGTATGTGGCTTTGCCACAAGTCAGTCCGATGCTGGATCCTGCCCAAACGCTGTAGCCGCTTCTCTCTCACATCGCTTCACGTTGCAGCAGCACCAGCACACTGGCTGGTCAGTACCACGTATTATCCACTTAGACAAAAAAGACCATGCACCTTCATCTGTGCATAGCCTCTGACACCCTGATTAAGATTCCCATGCTCAGAGTGGTCTAGGCCATCTGGTGTATTAATAACAAGGCCTTCACACTCTAATTGGCCTTGACTATCAGTGACTCTGGCATGGTTCCCACATGGGAACAAGTCCTAGACAGGAGCTGGGTAGGCCTGGCTTAAGAGCAGAGCCAAGTATTAAAACCAAACCACTCTTCCTCCCTAGAAAAATTGTTCCTGCATCCATTAAATCCATCTACGGGGCTACTTATCATCCCAGCACCATGGACTGCAGGGCACTGCAGAGAGGCCAGACCGTGACTACACTCGCTTCTAGAGCAAATCAGACCCACGGCAGTTTCTGCAGGACCTCACACTGGCAACATCGGGCTTCCACTCCCCCCATACCCCACCCCCTCCCACCCCGTCTGGAGCTCTGGGACCAGCGCTGAGGGAGGTCTGGGAATAAGCGAGTCAGGGACACTCAGAAGGATGCCTGTCTGCTCTGAGTTATCTCCCAATTCTGAGAGTGGACACAAAGCAGGCCGTTACTGCCTGTGGCCCTGAGCCGAAAGACGGCAGGCTGTCTCTTTGGGGGCGCTCACTGGTCAGGCAGGGCGGTCTGCGGGAGCAAGGAGAGCACCTGGAAAAACTGCTCTGACATTTCACTTTAAAAGAACTCTTACTCTAGGTAGGGTGGGCGGGGTTCTAAGGCTAGTGAGTGCCCAGCTGTGCCTTCTTCCCTGTCCTCCCAGATAGCCTCCCTCGCCCCACCCCAAACGCTGGCTCCCTGCAGTAGGGCCTGTCCTTGGTCTGGGCTCCCACTGCCTTATCTCCAGGGCCTGCACTCCTTGTAACACACCCTCAGTCTCCCAGGGTCTGTGAAAAATCCTCCCCATGACATCAAAACAGCATAACCCTTTCCAAACACCTTAACCCAAGCATGTCAAACTCATGGCCCATGGGCCATATGCCTCATTTATGTGGCCTGTGTTAGCCTTTGAGTTTGACATGCTTGGCTTAATCCATCCCTGGAACCAGAAAATAGTCATCATTTATAGAAACAATGTCAAATGCAAGGTGGGCAGGTTGCAATGCCCACTGTTACAATGCTATCTGACCATTCTGCTTCCTCCAGAAAATTGCCTTTTTTTTTTAATCAATCTTTATTGTTCATATTGTTACAAAGGTTCCTCATTTCTTCCCCCCTCCACCAGGTTCCCACCCCACCCTCCGCCCCTCCCCATCCCCCATTGTCCTCATCCATAGGTGCACAGTTTATGTTCAGTCTCTTCCTCCCTCCCTTTCCCCGATAGTAAATCATTGGTAAGTGCCTAGCATGGGTCAAACACTCGATGCCTTTCTGTCTGCACATCTCAGGCTGCCTGCTTGGGAGATACAGCCACTCCCAAGGCCTCCCAGAGCCAGGCCACAGGATCACACCCACAGGCATACTGACTGGCCCTTCAACAGGCATCTATTGAGCACATAGTGTGGGGACAGGTCCCAGGGTGAGTTCCTGAGTCTCACCTCAATCACGTATTAAATGCAGGACCTCAAGGCCTGATCTGACCTCTCACCAAGAGAACATCTCGGCCTCTCTGACTTATGGGAAAAGAATTTCTTTCACCAAAAGGCCTTGAAATGATGCTTCAGGTGGTAAGACCGCAGACAGCCAGAGCGCCTAGCACAGGGGCTCTGTGAGCAGCACAGACAGAAAGCAGAGCAGAGACATCTGGCAGCAGTTTATCATTGGGTGCCCTCCCAGCCTCTATGATCAGCATCACCACTGTCATTGATAATGGGCTTACAGTATTTATTATGTACTAGAGGCCCGGTGCACGAATTTGTGCACGGGTGGGGGTGAGCCTGCCCACCCTCTCCGATCAGGGTGCAGGGCCGCTCAGGGGCAGGGCCAGCTGTAAGGAGGGGCTGCAGGAGGTGGGCCAGCCAGCCCTGCCCCACCCATCCCCCTCCAACTCCCTGTGGAAGTCCTGGTGGAGGGGACAATTTGCATATTAGATTTTTATTATATAGGATCGAGTCAGAAATACAGAATAATAAATTAATGTATTAGAATCCAGGTTAAGTCTGTTTCCAAATTTTACATAGAATTTATTGTCTTCCAAGTATTGTGACTACAAGTTGAATAAGACTCAAATTGCGCCCATCCATAGAGAACAAGATGATGGCTACCCCAGCGACGGGCTAAATAGGAGCATCCCCACTATTTACTCCCCAGCATACTGGCCGGCCCCAGCGCTGCATTCCCAGTGAAACCCTAGTGTGACAAGGCCAGCCGGCTCTCTCCCCCTGAGACCCGGACTGGGCAATGCCAGGCCCCCCGACCCCACACCAGCCCCTGCAGGGTGTGGGGCTTCTGGCGTGTGCATCTTCCTGGTGTGCAGCGGCCTCGGTGCTCCACGGCGGCTTGGGGCCGGCCGCTGCCGAGTGCAGTCTTGCGGGTTCCAAGCCCGTGTGTCCTTCACCGGCGTCCTCTGGGCTTTTAGGGGGTGACCCGTGCCGCCAGGGGTGGCCCCTCGTGCCTCCTCCAGACATGAAGTGAGTCGCTCTTTCGGGAGTCAGGTCTGACCATCTGGCAGGCCTGCCACAGGAATGCAGGGCCTTGGGGGGGAGGGGGGAAGGGCTTTGGGAGGGTGGGGGGGACAGGTGAGGGGGTAGAAGGCAGGAAGGGCGCCCCCTCTGAATGTCCCTGGACCAGCCACTAAGTGAAAGGTGAACAGGATGGTGCACAGGGCGGGTTACAGCCATCCAGACGGTGGGCAGAGAAACACTGACTTTATCAGGGAAGGGCTGGAGGGTGTCTGAAGGGAGGGGCCGCACGGCCTGCAGCCAGGGGACACGGGTGCTGGCAGCCGGGCTGGGTGTCTCTCACGCAGTCGCTGCGGGACACTGTCAGGGGCCTGGGCTGAGGCACCAGGTGAGCGAGCAGGTGCCCGCAGCACAGTGTCCGGGCTGTGCGGCCTGGCTCCGCTCTGTGTGCTCCGGGAAGCGGCCCGGGGCGTCAGGGGTCCCCACAGAGGCTCCGTGGCCGGCCCAGACCGTCACGGGGACAGCCCAGGCCCTGGCCGTGGTCAGCCTTCCCTAGGGTGCCTTGGGTTTGGGAAGGGGTCACACCGACCGGTCTTCCTAATTCCTCGCGGCTGGTGCTGGCCTCCCCATCACCCTCCCGCGTCCTCCCCGGGCGTGCCAGGCGGGTCGCAGCCTGTCCACCTGTCCCCGTCCCTCGGGGCTCCCCAGCTTCCTGCCGCAGTGGGGGATGGGGAGGCGGGAAGGCTCTCCCCGGGGCTGCTGGGAAGCTGTCCCTTCCGGCTTAGTTAACCTTGGCCAGCGTCACTCCTTGCTCTTTGGCTAACACGTGAGAATAACAGGTACTACTTCCTGTCACAGAAGGTATGTGGGTGGCTGCCATTTTTGCTCCATGACTTGCACTCGCCTGGGGCCGCCATTTTTGAAACAGCAAAGGTCAATTCCTTCCTTTTTCCTTTGAATTAGCCAATCGGGCAGGAGTGTGAGCCCAAGCTCTGGCCAATCAGAGGAGGGGCAGATGTCGTGCATAAGGGATAAACCCGGAGTGAACCTTGCAGCCCCCATGGTGTGCCCGCCTGCAGGAGGAACTGGGTGCCTGGCCCACTGTCCTTTAGTTCTGCCAGGACCCTGGTGTGGGGACTCACCGTCTTTCTAACACCGAACAGCTGCTCCCTGGAACAATGGGGTAGAGGCATAAGGGACACTGGAAGTCCACTGACCAGCCCAACATACCCACGTCCCTTTGGGTCAGCCGTTCTGCCAAAAGCTCGGGGGGCTGCTGAGTCCACCCCCGATGCCACCGTGCAGCTCCCTCTCCAGAAAGGGCCACTTCCGCAGGTACCGCCGGGAGGAGGCATGGCCCGCACTGAAGACCAGAGAGGTGCACAGCCGCCGGGCTCTGGACACGACTGAAGGTAGAGAAGGACAAGGCAAAGCTGCTGTAGAAACATCCGGACAAACGGAAGCCTTAAAAGTAAGGCAAACGCCTCCCTTTCCCACTCCTGGGACCTTAACTACAAGATCCAGAGGATGGCTCTCAAGCCACGTCAGACCTTACTCACGATGAACTGTGACGTGTCACTGCCTCCGGGGTCCGCACACAGCTCACTCCACCCTGAGCTCAGCACACTCCGCTAATCCTCCTTTTCTCTGTGTAAAGCCCAGCGTTTAAAGGGCTTCTCACTCATTGTTAAATACAAGCCCTGGGCAGTGGCTCGGCCGCTTGGAGCATTGTCCTGTGCACGGAAAGTTTCGGTTCCCAGTCAGGGCGCATACCCAGGTTGAGGGTTCAATCCCTGGTTAGGGTGCATGGGGAAGGCCACCAATCTATATTTCTCTCTCTCTTAAAAAAAAAAAATGAATGATTGGATGAAGACACATCATGCCGTGAGGATTTTTTTAAAAGAGAAGGCAACACCAGGTGACCCACTTGGCAAAGGCTGATCCTCTGCCACCCAGAGGGCCAGCATCCCCTCCCAGCACTGCCTGAGCCGAGGCCGGTCCGGACGGCATGTGGCCCGGCACCACCGTGCCCAGAGGCCCGCGCTGGCCCAGGCCCGTCCTGGCAAATGACAGTGCCCACCGAGACTCGCCCTGGCACGGCGGTGTGGCAGCACCTCGGCCCACGTGGTTTTCAGACCTAGTCTGGACCTTTCCTATGACTCATCCCAAACCGCTCCCCACCTGTGTCACCGTGTCCACTTCCTGTGGAGCTGACGGCCGCTGAGCTGCTGGGTCACCTTTCACTTACTTGCACCGCGTGTGCCCGTCCGCTACTGCCAGGGCGCCGGCGCGGGCGCTCCGCGGGCGCACGGCAAGCGCAGCCTGCGCGGCGTGTCCGTCACAGGTGCCCGTCCCGCCGCTGTGCCCCTCCGCTCGGCGGCGTGAGCAAGCGCGGCTTGAGCTCACTGTCGCCTTACATTTGATGGAGTACGTGTATTGGAGTAGCTGAGTGAATTCATCTTTCTTTGGGCGCTCTCCGGGTTTGGTCTTCTTTGGAAACACGGAGAAATGAAAGCTTCAACTGAGTGTCTGTACGGCTGGACTCTTCTGCGAACAAGGACGACAGACTGACCAGTGGATGACTCTGTCCCGCTGGAGTGGGAGGTGCTGAGTGCGCCAATGGAGCTGGGAGTGGGGTGCAGCCGGAAGGAGGGGCCACGCAGGCCCGGGAAGCTGCCGAGGGAGGGGTGCAGGCCAGGGGTTACTGACATTTATGGGCACCCTGTGCTCCTTTCACACGCATCGTCTCGGACCCTCACGTGAGAGCGGTGAGGTAGGAAAATCACCCGCCTCAGAAATCACAGACCGAGGATCAGAGGAGTTGATTTAATCACCCAAACACAAGGCTGGTAAGTGCAGAGTGGGGGAGGGTGCATTACACTCAGGCTCTGGCTCCGGGACCCTCACTGTTCACCTCGTTAGAGTGACCCAGCAGCTCAGCGCCCTCCTCCAGGCCCCTCGCCGCTGGGAGCCACACCCTGCCCTCTCCTCGGGGCCCCCAGGGCAGGCTCCCGGATCTTGTCTTGGATCTGTTTGGGTTTTAGAGAAACCAGACGTGGTCTCCGCTCCAGGGGCCCAGCCTGAAAACCAGGGGCCAACACACACACACACACACACACACACACACACTCAGACCACCCTGTGTGCACAGTGGGCGGCAGGGCTGTGTCGCCAGCTTGCCATCGATGGCACGTATTGGCCTTGACGAGCGTCCTGCTTTTTAGGGTGTGCGGGGCACCGCGGGCCGCTCCCTGAAGGAATGTGAGGACTGGCCACGGCGGAGTCACTGTTTTAGCTCAGGATCCACTGAGTCCGGGCCTTCAGGGTCTTCGTGACTTCCTCTGCCTTTCTCGCTCCCACGCTCTGCCCAGAGGTGCCATTGACGACTCAGCCGACCACCAGCAGGTCCTTCCCGAGGAGACAGCTGCTGCCGCAGGGTGCCTGGCGGCAGGAAGCTCATGGCAGTGTTCTCAGGCAGCTGCAAAGTGTGAAATGCCTCTGTGTTCTGCACCCTCCTTCGGAGCCTTAAACAAATCCATGGAGCTTTCGGCAACGACCTTACCATCAGCGACGTGACCATACAGGACAGCAAGCGAGGTGCCCTGGGCAGATCGCACGTCCCCTCCCCCCAATACACACACACACACACACAAACACACACACACACACACAGGTCTAGGCAACCATGGAAACAGAATCCATAGCAATGAATGGCCTGGCCAAGAGGGGCTCCCAGATGTATCTCCTGATGCAAAGTCTTGGTGCGCCCTCTAGTGGCCATGGCTGTGCAGAGGCCTGAGGCCAGCAGCCCTCCTGGGTGCTGCAGGGCCCCAGCCCCCTGCTGTCTGGACCTGTGGGCACTGAGCACAGTATATGTCCACAAACAGCTGCCACTTCCCAATGAACCTTAGACTCCACCTGCTGGAAAACACTTTATACCATTCACCAGGAAGAAAGAAACACAGTCAGTTGTACAGACATGTCATTGATTGTAAGAGGTGTCCCCACTTAAGAGATGTGAAATGTGCCCAACTGGTTTCGCTTGGTGGATAGAGCCCCGGCCTGATGACTCAAGGGTCCCAGGTTCAATTCCGGTCAAGGCCATGTACCTACATCCCCAGTAGGAGGTGTGCAGGAGGCAGCTGGTTGATAATGTTTCTCTTATCATTGATGTTTCTAACTCTCTGTCCCTCTCCCTTCCTCTGTAAAAAAAAAAAAAAAAAATCAATAATATATATATATATATATATATATATATATATATATATTTTTTTTTTTTTTTTTTTTTTAAGAGAGAGATGAAATGTAAAGGTTACCACACTTCTTGAATGTTGCTGGGTTATTTCTGGCGCTTTCTTTCCTCACACAGCAGCTACCCCGTTTGTTCGTTCATCAATCACATTGCTTTGCTCTGCACACATTCGGTAAGTGCCACGCGGACCAGGGCGGGAGCGGCTGCCTTGCCTTCAGGGCTCTCGTTCTAGCAGCTGCAGGATTGCTAATGCTCTTTGCCGCACTCACATTCTGTGGGTGGGTATCTCTCACTCTGTAGAGTGAAGTAGACAGCAGGAAAGAACACCGGTACCAGAAAGGAAGTCAGAAAACCTGGCTTCTATCTGCTTTCCCCTTCCAGACAGCGTGTGCTGCTCTGTCGGAGTTTCCCCTTATGAAGTGGGTGGATTACTGTCTGTCCTGCTGGGTCACCAATAAATCAAGAAACAGCTCTTTTACTGCTGCCACGGTTGTCCGCTCTCCACCATGAGTCGGAAATCAGCACAGCCATGGAGAGTGTCCATGGCAACCAGTGGTCCTGTCTTTCTTTCCTGCCCCAAGTCAGAAAGGTCCCAGAGCTTTTCTTGTCACCTGCAGGTGTTAAGCAGTATCACCTTGTGAATATAAATGTCTAATCCAGAATAATAGCAACTCTTTTCTCTATTGTCCAGGAGAGGGCTTCTTGCTCCCCACTGGACAGTCTGCAGGAGGCTGGTGTTTGTTGGCCCAGCAAACGGAGCTGCAGGAGATGGCTGGGTGTCTGCCAGGCGAGGGGGTAGGAGAGGACGCTGGGCTGGGGATCTGGGGCTCAAGTTCGGGGCAAAGGCTATGTAAGACTTTCTAGCGCACTAGGTGAGGTAAGTTATGCTAGAAAGCAAGCAGTGTGGTTTGAGTCAGTCCCGTGTTGCATGGCCATCTACAGCGCGAGCTGAAATCATTGCTGCAACCCCGGGTTCCCAGCAGGTGTGGAAGAGGCCGCATCGCACCAGGGACTGCAGGCGAGAGGTCTCAGTGATGGCTGTGGGGGGACACGGGGTCTCCACAGAACCCATGAACACTGAGGAAGAGTCAGCTTTGAGTACATGCCAGCCCAGCAGGTGCAAACCTTTTACCATCATGCCAGGCAAGAAACAACTCTAGTTTTCAGTCTCTAACCTTCCCCCTTCTTCTCAGACTTGGAGGGTCAGGAACCATCATTAGCAGGATAGCAGGGGACAGACACATAACATAGCAGAAGAGGAGCTGAGTCCACATCCCCAATCTGCCCCACCTCCCACTCCTGTCTGACCCAGGAAAACACTAGCTGGAAAATTTAACTTTGGAACTAGTCATCAAGTCTCTGAGTTGACGCTTTAGTTGGTAATGAACTTTAGCACCCAAGAGATCAGAAAAGCTTTCATGCTGCCCATGTTTTCATCTTGGAACAGGGAAGACAGCCCACTGAGCTGGTAAGGAGACAGAGGGAGAATGAGGCTGAGTGGCTGTGTGACCACAACCTTCAGATAGTGCTGGGGCCTACCAGCAGACCCTGAGTGACAGGTGAATGGATTACTCTGAGACAATGTTTGCTGTGAAAAAGAGGGCTAAGGGGCTGCCTGGCTAAAGGAACCAGACAGCCTCAATTGCCTGCCTCATTAGGCTTTCAGTATAGCAGCAGTTTGAGATAAAGTTTATCTTTCAGATACCATCAGCAGGTAGGTAATCTTGGGAGGACACAAGTATCTGCAGTGTCCTTTAAGCAAGAGCACCCAAAGATTAAGGACGGGACCCAGTGAACACCCTGGGGTCTGCATGTGCAGACTGGTTTGGAAAGGTCAGAACAATTAGGTGTCCCGCCCGCCCTCAGCACTCCCCTAAGAACTCTGGGCACAGCTCTGGGTCGGGAAACACCCACATTTCCTGAAGCCTGAACAGCACCTCCCCCGCCCAAAGCCCTTTCAGGAACAGACTTCTGTGATTCAGATTGAGGCGGGCAGGGGTGGAGCCTGGGGAACCAGAAGTTTGCTGACCAGCCCAGGCCTCTCCTGCTAACAAAACTGCTTCAGAGGGCAGCCTGGCCCCTCCTGCTGGCACCAAGGCACAAACTGGGAGCTTCAAGCAGGCTGCTGAAAGCGAAAGGAGGACAGTGTCCGACAGCTGTTACCAATGGAATACCCCAGGGAAAGCCCCGAAGAGCAGGCAGAACGGCCAGCAAGGTCATCAGAAGAGCAGGACCCAAAGGGAGCTCCAGGGCACTAACTCACTAACTCGGCTGAGACCAACGCCACTTCCTTATTCTCTTCTCACTCTTTTCTTTTCCGTTTTTTTTATTTTCCTCTTTCCTTCCTTTTTTAATTTAGCTTCTTTACCTATCTGCTTTAATAATTTGTTGTTATTCTAGCCTCTATTGTTTCGTTCATAAATCTAATTTTCCTCTTCCCTTCTCCTAGTCAATCTTTTTTTTTTTTTTTTTCTGCTCTCTTTTTCTTTTCTCTTGCTTTATCATCTTTCTTCCTTTTCTTCTTTTAGGTCTATCTGCTTTATCGTCCACTTTTCTCTTCAAAATTATTTTCTTTTTCTCTTCTTCATTTTAAATAATTTCTTTCCCCTATTCCCTTAATTTTTTACTTTTATTTTCTTTTTTTTTCTTTTTTTTTCTTTTTTTTTAAATATATTTTATTGATTTTGTACAGAGAGGAAGGGAGAGAGATAGAGAGTTAGAAACATCGATGAGAGAGAGTCATCGATCAGTTGCCTCTTGCACACCCCCTACTGGGGATATGCCCACAACCAAGGTACATGCCCTTGACCAGAATAGAACCCGGGTCCCTTCAGTCCCCAAGCCGACGCTCTATCCATTGAGCTAAACCAGTCCCGGCTACTTTTATTTTCTTTATTTCAGCTCTGCACTTACATATTTCTTTTTCTTCCCTTATCTTTTTATCTTTTTTCTTTTTTGTGTTGTTTTTGTTTTTGTTATTGTTATTTTTCTTACGTTCTTTCTTTTCTTCTATCAATCTTGCTCTCTTTTCTCTTTCCTAATTCTCTTTATCTGGAGGTTACTTTATTGTTGCTGTAGGGATCTTGTGTTTGTTTCTGTTTTGTTTCTTTTCTTTTGCATTTTGTTGTATTGTACGTTATTCTGTTCTGTCAGATAACATAGTCGGGGGTGAGCCACATAGTCAGCCACACTGAAAGAGATTCCATCCAAAAACAGGACAATAACATTCAAGACCAACTACCACAGGAAAACCCAAGTAACTCAAGCAGGGGACTTTCCTAGAAATCCCAGCTCAGGAGATCTAAGAGACCACACCACTGTGTCCCACAAAAAAACTGCTACTTAAGACCACCCCACAAAGTCTTGGAGGCATAGCAGTTTGATCTAATACATAAGAACAAATATAAAGGAACAACTAAAATAGGGAGACAAAGAAACAACCCCCAATATGTGACAATAAATACAACACCCACCAGAATACCCTCCAAAAATTGTTATAAAAAAAGAACCATATTTATATGAGAGAGAGAGATTTATTGCCCCATGGGGAGCAAGGAACTCTATAGGGGATAATAGAAAAGAGATTTGAGATTTGGTGTTATTCTGATTAAACATTTATACACACAAAACAGAAGAATCCATGAAATCACTCAAGAAGAGTCATCTAAATATGCATACATATGTGTGTGTGTGTGTGTGTATAATTATATATAATACACACACACACACACACACACACACACACACACTGAGTGGCCAAATCTCTGAACGCATAATAATCTGGCCACTCAGTGTATATCCTATATAATAAAAGGCTAATATGCAAATTGTCCTTTCCACCAGCAGGCAGGCTGGCCAACCACCCATGTCCCCTCTCCCTGGCCAAGCTGGCCAGACCCCACCCATGCATGAATTCATGCACCGGGCCTCTAATATATATATACCGAGTGGCCAGATTATTATGCATTCAGAAATTATAATAGTATGTTTTTGGTGGAGTCTTTAGGGTTTTCTATGTACAATATCATGTAATCTAGCCACTCAGTGTGTGTGAGTGGCCAGATTATTCAGAGAGGGAGAGAGAGAAATTTTAAGGAATTGGCTCATGCAATTATGGAGGCTGACAAGTCCAAACCTTGCAGGGCAGGCTGGCAGCCCAACGCCCAGAGAAGCAATGCTGCTGCAGCTCAGGTCTGACTGCACCTGGCGGCACAACCCCTCTGGGGGCGGGAGGGGGGGGCAGTCTTTTCCCTCAGGCCTTCAGATGGGCGGGGGAGGGGGATCTGCTCCACTCAGAGTCAGACAGGCTCCAGGGCCCAGCCGTGCTGATGCTTGCCATCACCCATCACAGTGACCTGGAGCCTGCACTCTCTAATTCACGTTCCCATGTTTTTCAAAGTGCACCTGACAAAGCCAGTCCTCTGATGGAGGATGAAGGCCTGGAAACACACTTGAAAACAGCTTCCTCCTGAGGCCGCTTTGCAGCTCCCACGCTCTCCCTGTCACCTGGCCAGAGGGGTCTCCCTTGCTAACGGTCAGCATCCAGGTCTTACTCCTCCGTTACTCTCCTGCAAGCGTGGGAAATGCCTTTCTTTAAAATACTTTTAAAATGTATTTTTATTGATTTCAGAGAGAATGAGAGAGGGAGAGAGAGATAGAAACATCAGTGATGAGAGAATCACTGATCAGCTGCCTCCTGCATGCCCCACACTGGGGATCGAGCCACAACTCCGACATGTGCCTTGACCTGCTGGTTCAAAGGTCTGCGCTCAACTGCTGAGCCACGCTGGCAGGCTCTTTTCTTAATTCAGGACCTCAAAGGTTACCTCCCGGAGGAGACAAGCTGCAGAGGAATTTCAGGAACTGGATTTTAGGAAACAGAGAAACAAGCAGGAACCTGCCTAACGGCATTGATTTCAGCCCAGGCGCTAAGCTGATTCCTAAGGAGCACCCCGGGGGGAGCAGCTGTGGGTGAGTGGAGGGAGCCAGTGTTCTAGTTTCTTTGTGAAAACCCACTGACAAGCTCTTCCTGCCGGCTGACATTGTCCAAAAATGGTTATCAGCACTTGGATTTCTCTAACGTCTTCTGCAGTTCCTTTCCTTTTTAACTTATTGTTCACGTTTTATCGTCTCTTGCTAAATGTAATGTTGGTATATGTGCTCTGCTTATTTCTGATAAGTTCACATAAGTGGGTGGAATTTCTATAATTTCTTTTTCTTTTTTCAACCCTCACCCAAGGACACTTTTCATTGATTTTCAGAGAGAGGAGAGAGAGAAGAGAGAGGAGAGAGAGAGAGAGAGAGAGAGAGAGAGAGAGAGAGAGAGAGAGATGAGAAAGAAACATCAAGCAGCTGCCTCCTGCATGCCCTGACTGGGCATCAAGCCCGAAACCTAGGCATGTGCCCTGACTGGGAATGGAAACCACGATGCTCCCACCAACGGAGCCACACCGCCACGGGCTGGAAATAAGTTTCCAAATGTGAAAATGATGCTCTCAAGGCACAATTAAAATTTCGCTTTAGAATGATGTCAATTGTTTGATTTATACCTATTTAAAGTATGGGATGACTACCTGTGATACTGTGTTGTAAGTTCCTTTTTTAAAAAAATTACATTTTATTGATTTTTACAGAGAGGAAAGGAGAGGGATAGAATGAGAAACATCGATGAGAGAGAAACATTGATCAACTGCCTCCTGCACACCCCCTACTGGGGATGTGCCCACAACCAACGTACATGCCCTTGACTGGAATCAACCCAGGACCCTTCTATCTGCAGGCTGACGCTCTATCCACTGAGCCAAACCAGGTAGGGTGTAAATTCTTGATAAAGAACTTAAACTCTGCCAAACATAAGAGAAACGGGTTTTTGGAACGATGCTCAGGGAGGAAACAGAGATGCCCAAGTACCGCCTGGACCTAAGCTTGCCCTGCCTTTCCGAACGAGCTTCCTTCTGTGGTGGCTCAGGCGCGTGGACTCCCGGACTACCTCCAAGCTCCCACCAAAAGCCGGACGTTCTGTCCCACTCGGCACCAGGCCTTCCGGTCGCTGCCTAAGACTCCAGTGGCAGGGCGAGCTGAGGACGAGGACCGAACAGGGGAGCCTGGGGGTCTGGCTGCCCAGAGAGGAAAGACGTTCCGATCCAGGAGAGGAAGAGCGAGCCTGGAGACCAGGGAATGCCGCCACCCAGCCAGGAGGCTTCGTAGCCCGAGAGCCAGTCTCTGATGAGACACACGATGCCAAAGTTTTTACTTCTCCTTTACAATTTGGTTTTTTTTTTTTTTAATATATTTTATTGATTTTTCACAGAGAGGAAGAGAGAGGGATAGTTAAAAACATTGATGAGAGAAAAACATCAATCAGCTGCCTCCTGCACACCCCCTACTGGGATGTGCCCACAACCAAGGTACATGCCCTTGACTGGAATCAAACCCCGGACCTTACAGTCTGCAGGTCGACACTCTATCCACTGAGCCAAACCGGTTTCGGCTCTCCTCTCCAATTTGTATGCCTTTCATTTCTTCTTTTTGTCTGACTGCTGTGGCTAGGATTTCCAGTACTATCTATATATATAAAAGCCTAACTGACCATTACAACAGGAACAACCAGACCGACTGGTCACTGTGACACACACACTGACCACCAGGAGGCAGACACTCAAGGCAGGTGCTGCCCCCTGGTGGTCAGTGCACTCCCACAGCCAACCTCCCCCGGCTGGCCAACCTCCTGCAGTCTCTCCAGGCTGATCACCCAATCGGGGCTGGTCCCAGGCTGGAATGGGGAACCAGGGATGGGTGACGAGGATGTGGCCCTCTTCCCAGGGGGGCCGAGGGCCAGCTCTGTCCTCAGGGCCAGGGGCCAACCTCCTGTGCCCTGTCCCTCCCCCTGGCCGGCAGGCCCTGACTGCCACGCCGCCCACCCGCTGCGGTGGCAGTGCAGTGTGAGGGAAAGAGGAGAGGGGGAGGTGGGGAACTGCGTGGTGGTGGCATTGGCATCTGGCCCAGCAACCATCACCTCCTCTCCCGACCCCAGGGCCTTTGGGCCCCAATCGGGATTTATTTATTTGGTCACCACCCATGCACATTGTGCACCAGGCCTCGAGCATTGAATAAGACTGGTGACAGTGGACATCCCTGACTTTCTCCTATCCTTAGGGGAAATGGTTTTAGTTTCTGCCCATTGAGTATGATGTTCACTATAGGTGTCCTTTATGGCCTTTACCATGTTGAAATGTGGTCCTTCTTTTCCCACTTTATTGAGTTTTTATCAAAAATGGATGCTGGATTTTATCCAATGACTTTTCTGCATCTATTGATATGATCATGTGGCATTGTCTTTCAATTTGTTTGTATCATTTATCACATTTATTGATTTGCAAATACTGTACCAGCCTTGCATCTCTGAAATAAATCCCACTTGGTCATGTGTATGATCTTTTTAATATATTGCTGGATGCGATTTGCTAATATTTTGTTGAGGATTTTAGCATCTATGTTCATCAGGGATATTGGCCTGTAATTCTCTGTCTTTGTAGTGTTTTTACCTGGCTTTAGAATTAGGATAATGCTGGCCTCATAAAAAGAGCTTGGAAGTATGCTTCCCTTTTGGATTTTCTGAAATAGTTTGAGGAGTATAGGTGTTAGTTCTTTGAATGTTTGGTAAAACTCCCCTGTGAAGCCATCTGGACCTGGGCTTTTATTTGCTGGGAATTTTTTGATTACTGCTTCTATTTCCTTAGTTGTTATTGGCCTATTCAAGTTTTCTGATTCTTCTGGATTTAGTTTTGGGAGATTGCATTTTCATAGGAATTTGTCCATTTCATCCACATTGTCCAGCTTGTTGGCATATAGTTGTTCATAGTATTTTCTTACAATCTTTGTACTTCTGTGGTATCAGTGGTTACTTCTCTGCTTCCATTTCTGTCCTCTCTCTTTGTTTCTTGGTGAGTGTGGCTAATATCCATCTTGCTTATGCTTTCCAGCTCTCGGTTTCATTGATTTTCTGTATTGCTTTTTGGTCTCTATGTTATTTCTGCTCTAATTTTTATTATTTCCTTCTTTCTACTTACACTAGGCTTTTCTTGTTCTCTTTTTAGTTCTTTACATTGTAGGGTTAAATAGTTTATTATAAATTTTTCTTGTTTGTTGAGGTGGGCCTACAGTGCTATGAACTTCCCTCTCAGGACTGCTTTTGCTGTGTCCCAGAGATTTGGGGTTGTTGTGTGTTCATTTTCATTTGTTTCCAGGAAGTTTTTATTTATTTCTTGATCTCATTGATAACCCATTCATTGTTTAATAACATGCTATTTAGCCTCCATGTGTTTAAATGCTTTGGAGTGTTTTTACTGCAGTTGATTTCTAATTTCATTCCACTGTGATCTCAGAAGATATTTCATATGATTTCAATCTTCTTGAACTTGTAGACTTGTTTTGTGTCCTACAATGTGGTCTATATTTACATGCACTTGAGAAGAATATATTCTGCTGCTTTGGGGTGAAATGTTCTGTACAGTAAATATCAATTGAATCCATCTGACCAAGTGTGTCCTTTAGAGTCTCTGTTTCCTTGTTAAGTTTTTGTCTGGAAGATCTCTCCAGGGAAGTCATTGGGGTTTAAAGTCCCTACTATGACTATATTGTTGTCAGCCTCTCCGTTAAAGCCCTCTGGAAGTTTTTTTATATATTTAGGTTCTCCTATATTGGGGGCATATATGTTTACCAGGGTTATATCCTCTTGTTGGACCTATCCCTTTAGTAACATGTAGTTACCTTTGTTATCTCCTGTGATGACCTTCGTTTTGAAGTCTATTTTGTCAGACTGAGTATTGCTACTCCACTTTTTTTTTTCTTTTCCATGGAAATTTTTTCCATCCCTTTATTCTCATAATGTGTGTCTTTTGTTCTGCGATAGATCTCTTGTAGACAGCATATAGTTGGGTGATGTTTTAGTATCCATTCAGATACCCTACACCTTTTGATTGGAGCATTTAATCCATTTAGGGTTATTATTGATAGGTACTTATTTATTGCCATTTTAATTCTGTATGCCTATCTTTTTCTCTTTATTTCTTCTTGTTGTTATAGCAGTCCCTTTAGCATTTCTTGAAATGCTAGCTTGGTGGTGACGAACTCCTTTAGCATTCTTTTGTCCAGGAAGCTCTTTATTTCAGCTTTCATTTTGAATGGCAGTCTTGCTAGATATAATAATCTTATTTTCAGATCCTTGCTTTCCATTACCTTGAGTACTTCATGCCATGCACTACTGGTCTGTAGAGTTTCTTTGTTTCTATTTCCTTCTTTCTTTCTTTCTTTCTTTCTTTCTTTTTTAATATATTTTGTCTATGGACTTCTTTTTTTAAAAAAAATATATTTTTATTGATTTTTTACAGAGAGGAAGGGAGAGGGACAGAGAGCGAGAAACATCGATGAGAGAGAAACATCCATCAGCTGCCTCCTGCACAGCCCCCACTGGGGATGTGCCCGCAACCAAGGTACATGCCCCTGACCAGAATCAAGCCCAAGACCCTTCAATCTGCAGGCCGATGCTCTATCCGTTTCAGCTGGTCTATAGAGTTTCTAATGAGAAATCAGGTGTCAGCCTTCTGGGAACTCCTTTGTAGATAACAGTTTGCTTTTCTCTTGTTGCCTTTAAGATTTTCTCTTTGTTTTTAATTTTTGGCATTTTAATTATGATGTGTCTAGGTGTTGGCCTATAAGGATTCTACTTGCTTGAGGTTCTCTGTGCCTCCTAAACTTATTTGACTTTTTCCTTCACCAGGTTAGGAAAGTTTCCTGCCATTATTTCTTCAAACATGTTCTCTACCCCTTTCTGCCTCTTGTGGCACACCTACTGTTCAAATATTTTTTTAATATATTTTATTGATTTTTCACAGAGAGGAAGGGAGAGGGATAGAGAGTTAGAAACATCGATGAGAGAGAATCATCGGTCAGCTGCCTCTTGCACACCCCCGACTGGGGATGTGCCCACAACCAAGGTACATGCCCTTGACCGAAATCGAACCTGGGACCTTTCAGTCCGCAAGCCGACGCTCTATCCACTGAGCCAAAACAGTTTCGGCTCAAATATTGTTATGTTTCATGTTGTCCCACATCTCCTTTAAGCTGTCCTCCTGTTTTTTACTTGTGTTTTTTTTTTGTTTTGTTTTGTTTTGTTTTCTTTCTGGTTCTTTGAGTGATTTTTTCCCTACCCTGTCTTCTGATTCTCTGATCTGATCATCAACTCCCCTAATCTGCTGTGTATTCCTTCCTAAGTGTTCTTTATTTGTGCTATTTCATTCTTTATTTCTGTTTTCATAGTTACTATATCTTTTATCATGCTGTTGAGCATCTTTACCATCATTATTCTGAATTCTATATCAGATAAATTTATCTCCATTTCATTTATCTCTTCTTCTGGAAGATTCTCTTGTTCTTTTATTTGGGGAGGTTTTCTTTGTGTCCTTATTTTAGTGCCTGTTTGGGTTTGTGACTATGTATTAGATAGAGCTGCTACACCTCTCAATCTCTAGTGCAAGACAGTGTCAAATGCTGTTTCTGACTGATTGGATCAGGCAAAGACTCAAAGCCTCCAAAGACCACCTATGCCTTTAGAGTCTAAAGTTTAGACTGATAGGATTCCATCTTAAATTGTCCTCAAGCAATCGTCCAAAGGTGTGGTGAGAGTTTTGTTTTATTGTGTTTTTTAAACAGGGCTGGTGCAACTGCTTCTGCCTAAAGGCCAATTGTTATTCTCAGTATCTTAATGGGCCTCAGAAACTCTGCACAGTGGGGCAAGGTGTTTTCCAGTAGGGTGGGTCAGCTGTCTTACCTCCAGGCAAGGCCACCTGTGTAGCAATTGTCCACGTGAGAAAGATCACCTCTGCTGTGTGAGGGAATGACTCAACTCTAGAAACTGGAGTGTCTGCCTGCTGAGCTCTAACCCCAGATCCCCTGATCCTAGCTTCTGCTCCCACAGCTTCAATCTACTCTGCCCTCCCTCTGCCAGAGCACAAGGTGAGTGGCTCCACGGGGAATTTTGTGCATTGGCCCTTTAAGAGGGTGTCTAAATTTCCCACAGTCTATCCCTGGCAGACAGCAACCCTGCTGTTTTTCACAGCCAGATATTAAATGGGTAACTTCTCAGTTCTGGTGCTCTCTGCTGGGGGGCTCAGCTTGGGGATTATACCCCAGAGTTCTCAGTGGCACCTGCCCCCCACCTCCCAGCTGAGATATCTCTCTGGTACTTCATTTATGTCTATAGGAGCCCTTTTGTGCCTCCAGCTATCCTACCAGTCTCTGTGTGGTCTCCACTTTCCATCCTCGGTTATCAGGGTTCTCTCCAGAGAGTCTTCAGTTGACTATTCCGGAAGTTTTTCTATATTTCAGTTGTAATTCAGTTTGATCCTGGGAGCCTGTCCATGTAGCATTCACTTATTCTGCCACCATTTTTAATCCTTTCTCTTTTTTGGTTTTGAAATAATTATAGACACCAAAAATGGCGAAGCCAGTACAGTACACTTGTAGCCTTCACCCAGCTCTCCCCAACGGTAACCTCTCATGTACTATACACAGTCCAGTACGCAATCTCGGTGCTTCTGGCTCTGGTGCACTGAGCAGCAGGGGGTGGACTTGGTTCTTGAAACCTCTTTCCACCTCTCCTGGCTGAAAAATAGCTTCATCGTTCTGAAGGCTGTCCTCGAGGAGTACATGCTGTGACCCTATTCCAGCCCGTTTCTGAGGTGCCTCGGCCCACTGGCTGTTTTGCTGAGAGGAGCTGGAATCACTCAGAAAAGGGGGACACAGGAAGGCTCCGCAGGTCACTGAGCGGAGCTGGGGGGGGGGGGGGGGGTCCTCGGAGGGAGCGGCCAGGGGCCATCGGGGTCCTGAAGGAGAAGTTCCTCATCTGAATGGCTCTCCGGGTGTGATCAGATTCAGGTGAGGGAAATATTACTAGAGGGCATGTCCGTGTTTTCTAGGCCTGGAGAGTATGTTAGCGCCCTGGGCCCTCTCCCATGGGTGTCGCCTGGGACCTGGGCCCTGGGCACCCTCCCCGCGGGCACGGCTGCCCGCCCTGCCTCCCCCGCAGGGGCTGCCCCTGAGGGGTCCCGGTGCTGAGGATGGACGTGGGAGAAGGAAAGGGGGAGGGGAGCCGAGTGAGAGAAACGCCCACAAAGGGGAGAAGCCGGCCTCCCTCGCCAGGGAGGGAAGTCCCACCCCCCCTCTCCCCGCCAAAGGGACACACGGCTGCTGGACCTCAGCCTGAGACCCCACATACCCTCTGAGGGGTCTGGATGGGGGACAGGGGGCCTGAGACCCCCACTTACCCTGTGAGGGATCTGGATGGGGGCAGGGGGGCGGCAGTGGAGGTCTGGATAGGGGCAGGGGGCCTGAGACCCCCCACATACCCTGTGGGGGTCTGGATGGGGCAGGGGGGCCTGAGACCCCGCATACCCTGTGAGGGATCTGGATGGGGGCAGGGGGGCGGCAGTGGAGGTCTGGATAGGGGCAGGGGGCCTGAGACCCCCCACATACCCTGTGAGGGATCTGGATGGGGGCAGGGAGGCGGCAGTGGGGGTCTGGATGGGGGACATGGGAGCCTGAAACCCCCATATACACTGGGAAGAATCTGGATGGAGGGGTCTCAGGCCTGACAGGGAGGCCTGATACCCCCACTTACTCTGTGGGGGTCTGGATGGGGGCAGGGAGGCCGCAGATGCTGCTGGGCAGGTCGGCTCGCCCAGCCCCGGTGCTGATTCATTACTGACCCCAGGCAGATGCCTCCCGCTCCTGGCACCTCGCAGGGTCCTCACTGACACCCAGAGCTGGCCGGGCGGCGTCGGGTGGAGGAGAGCTCTGGGTTGGGAGCGGACCTCAGACAAAAACGCCCCCCTAGGACAGTACCCCGTCCCCTCAGACAGTACCCCGTCCCCTCAGACAGTACCCGTCCCCTCAGACAGTACCCCGTCCCCTCAGACAGTACCCCGTCCCCTCAGACAGTACCCGTCCCCTCAGACAGTACCCCGTCCCATCAGACAGTACCCTGTCCCCCTCAGACAGTATCCCATCCCCCTCAGACAGTATCCCGTCCCCTCAGACGTACCCCGTCCCCTCAGCAGTAACCCCGTCCCCCTCAGACAGTACCCGTCCCCATCAGACAGTATCCCGTCCCCCTCAGACAGGCCCCGTCCCATCAGACAGTACCCCGTCCCCTCAGAAGTACCCCGTCCCCCTCAGACAGTACTCCGTCCCCTCAGACAGTACCCCATCCCCCTCAGACAGTACCCGTCCCCTCAGACAGTACCCCGTCCCCCTCAGACAGTACCCCGTCCCCCTCAGACAGGCCCCGTCCCCTCAGACAGGCCCCGTCCCCTCAGACAGTACCCGTCCCCTCAGACAGTACCCCGTCCCCTCAGACAGTGCCCCGTCCCCTCAGACAGTACCCCGTCCCCTCAGACAGTATCCCGTCCCCCTCAGACAGTACCCCGTCCCCTCAGACAGTACCCCGTCCCATCAGACAGTACCCTGTCCCCCTCAGACAGTATCCCATCCCCCTCAGACAGTATCCCGTCCCCTCAGACAGTACCCCGTCCCCTCAGACAGTACCCGTCCCCATCAGACAGTACCCCGTCCCCCTCAGACAGTACCCCGTCCCCCTAGACAGTACCCCGTCCCCCTCAGACAGTACCCCGTCCCCCTCAGACAGTACCCCGTCCCCTCAGACAGTACCCCGTCCCCTCAGACAGTACCCCGTCCCCTCAGACAGTACCCCGTCCCCCTCAGACAGTACCCGTCCCCATCAGACAGTATCCCGTCCCCCTCAGACAGGCCCCGTCCCATCAGACAGTACCCCGTCCCCTCAGACAGTACCCCGTCCCCCTCAGACAGTACTCCGTCCCCTCAGACAGTACCCCATCCCCCTCAGACAGTTACCCGTCCCCTCAGGACAGTACCCCGTCCCCCTCAGACAGTACCCCGTCCCCCTCAGACAGGCCCCGTCCCCTCAGACAGGCCCCGTCCCCTCAGACAGTACCCGTCCCCTCAGACAGTACCCCGTCCCCTCAGACAGTACCCCGTCCACCTCAGACAGTACCCCATCCCCCTCAGACAGTACCCCGTCCCCTCAGACAGTACCCCGTCCCCTCAGACAGTACCCCGTCCCTTCAGACAGTGCCCCGTCCCCCTCAGACAGTACCCCGTCCCCTCAGACAGGCCCCGTCCCCTCAGATAGTATCCCGTCCCCCTCAGACAGTACCCCGTCCCCTCAGACAGGCCCCGTCCCCTCAGACAGGCCCCGTCCCCTCAGACAGTACCCCGTCCCCTCAGACAGTACCCCGTCCCCTCAGACAGTACCCCGTCCCCTCAGACAGTATTCCGTCCCCTCGGACAGTACCCTGTCCCCTCGGACAGTACCCCGTCCCCTCAGACAGTACCCCGTCCCCGTCCCCTCAGACAGGCCCCGTCCCCTCAGACAGTACCCCGTCCCCTCAGACAGTACCCCGTCCCCCTCAGACAGTACCCCGTCCCCTCAGACAGTACCCCGTCCCCCTCAGACAGTACCCCATCCCTTCAGACAGTACCCCATCCCCCTCAGACAGTACCCCGTCCCCCTCAGACAGTACCCCATCCCTTCAGACAGTACCCCATCCCCCTCAGACAGTACCCCGTCCCCCTCAGACAGTACCCCGTCCCCCTCAGACAGTACCCCATCCCCCTCAGACAGTACCCCGTCCCCCTCAGACAGTACCCCATCCCCTCAGACAGTATCCCGTCCCCTCAGACAGTACCCCGTCCCCTCAGACAGTACCCCGTCCCCCTCAGACAGTACCCCGTCCCCTCAGACAGGCCCCGTCCCCTCAGACAGTATCCCGTCCCCCTCAGACAGTACCCCATCCCCTCAGACAGGCCCCGTCCCCTCAGACAGGCCCCGTCCCCTCAGACAGTACCCCGTCCCCTCAGACAGTACCCCGTCCCCTCAGACAGTATTCCGTCCCCTCGGACAGTACCCTGTCCCCTCAGACAGTACCCCGTCCCCTCAGACAGTACCCCGTCCCCGTCCCCTCAGACAGTACCCCGTCCCCTCAGACAGGCCCCGTCCCCTCAGACAGTACCCCGTCCCCTCAGACAGTACCCCGTCCCCCTCAGACAGTACCCTGTCCCCTCAGACAGTACCCCGTCCCCTCAGACAGTACCCCGTCCCCCTCAGACAGTACCCGTCCCCCTCAGACAGTATCCCGTCCCCTCAGACAGTACCCCGTCCCCATCAGACAGTACCCCGTCCCCTCAGACAGTACCCTGTCCCCTCAGACAGGCCCAGTACCCCAGTCATGTCCCTTCCTGGTGCCGTCCATCCATACGGGCGCCCAGGGTCACCTGCGATCGGACTTGATCACTCGAATTTCCTCAGCACCGGCTCAGTTCACCGTGTGCAAAGCACCGCGCTTTCCCTGGTGGCCGGTTAACTGCACCTGCCCCCTGGGAGCCCTTCCGCGCTGCGGCTTCAGGCAGGTTCCTGAGCGCTGAGGCTGTCTCCATCGTCTGTAAGGTTGACAGTGCCGGCCTCGAAGGTGGTTTGGGATTAAAAGTTGGCTGTGATGCCATGCCAGACACTGCTAAGCACCTGACTGCCATCACCCGCTCGTCATCGCAACCCTGGCCCCGGGGACCCGCCTTCCGCCCGCGGCCCCGGAACCGGAGGGGAGGCGGGGAGGCCTGCCGGCCTGGCCGCGGTGGCTCTGTACTTACTCAGTGGCAGAGGCAGCCGAGTCCAGGGAGGGTCGGGAAGGGCTGGGACAGTCCTGGTGGGCGGAGGGCTGTTCCTGTGTTTGCGAGTAAACTGTTCTGAGGTATACATGCCTTCGGGAGACTCCCAACGGCGCCACGTGACCGAGTGAGACGCTGAGGAGCCCCCAGCACCGGCGTCACCCCTGACGTGACTCCACGAATACAGACCAGCTGTGCGTCTGTGCGACTCCATCCTCTCTGGCTGTCTTTATTTGTGGTTATTCTTAAATTGTTAGCAGAGCTGCTTAAAGTTATATTTTTATCCCCACCGGCATGGCTCAGTGGTTGAGTGGGGACCTATAAACCAGGAGGTCATAGTTCAATTCCCAGTCAGGGCACATGCCCAGGTTGTGGGCTCAAACCCCAGTGTGGGGTGTGTAGAGGCAGCCAATCAGTGATTCTCTCTCATCTTTGACGCTTCTATTTCTCTTTCCCTCTCCCTTCCTCTCTGAAATCAATAAAAACATATTTTAAAAAGTAAAATTGTATTTTTATTTAACATCAAAGATTAATCAGGCCGAAGCTGGTTTGGCTCAGTGGTAGAGCGTCGGTCTGCGGACTAAAAGGTCCCAGGTTCAATTCCGGTCAAGGGCATGTACATTGGTTGCGGGCACATCCCTGGTAGGGGGTGTGCAAGAGGCAGCTGGTCAATGTTTCTCTCTCACTGATGTTTCTAGCTCTCTATCTCTCTCCCTTCCTCTCTGTAAAAAATCAATAAAATACAAAATAAAAAATAAAAAGATTAATCAGGCCCAAACAGTGTGACTAGTGGTTGAGTGTCCACGCAGGAACCAAGTTCAATTCCTGGATTGTGGGCTCAACCCCCAGTAGGGGCATGCAGCTGATCAATGATATGTCTCTCTCATTGATATTTCTGTCTCTCTATTCCTCTCCCTTCATCTCCCTCTCTAAAAGAAAATAAATAAATAAAAACATATTAGAATAAATGGTTAACCAGTACCTTTAGTCTTTCCCCTAAACCAGTGGTCAGCAAACTCATAAGTTAACAGAGCCAAATATCAACAGTACAACGACTGAAATTTCTTTTGAGAACCAAATTTTTTAAACTTAGATAGACTCGCCCAGGCCATGGTATTTTGTGGAAGAGCCACACTCAAGGGGCCAAAGAGCCGCATGTGGCTCGCAAGCAGCAGTTTGCCGACCAAGGCCCTAAACCAAACATATTTCCATTTCTTCCTCCTCCTATTCCCCTCCTCCCAGGGTTCCCCAGGCTTGTCAGCATCTTCCGGAACTGGAATCTTCAGTGGTAGGATGAACCAAATAGAAAGAGGAGGGAGGTGGGCAACAGGGAGAGGCTGTAGCGTGTGGCCGAGGGCTTGAGGGCTCAGGGCTGGGGGGGGGGGGGGGGGGGCCGGAGGCCCTGGTGCACCCCCACATTCATTCGTTGGTTCTGTGATCATTCTCTGAATTCCACCAAGCAGGACTCAGGGTGGGGGGAGGAGCAGAAGAAACCAAAATGGGGGGGGGCGGGGTGCTTGGCCACACTCAGCGAGCTGCAGTTTGACCTTCCGTCAGCTCCAGGCTCTTCTACCAGCTGATACATGAGCAAGGGAATGGTCTGAGGGAGCTGAGGTTTTAGTTAACATGCACACGACATATAATTTACCATCGTAACCATTTTTAAGTTACAGCTTAGTAAAATCCGATCCAGTCACGGTGTCCTGCAGCCATCCCACCCTCCCCGTCCTTCTCACCTTGTGGATCTGAAATTGCCCCTCCCCCAGCTTGAGCGTCAGGAGAGACAGAGCCTGCGGTGTGAGGCGCATTAGGAGATCACTGCCCCCACGGAGCCAGGAGCCCCCGGGGGTCATGTGAGGAAAGTAAACAGGAAGCCAATGCCACCGCTAAACAGAAGCTCCGCCCTGTGCGCCAGGCCCAGGGGCCAAAGGAGTCATTTCCTCTCTGGCGGGCCTGGAGCCGCCCCGCAGACTGCCAGCGCCTCCCGGGCTGCCGTGCGCTGCGCCCATTTCCCACATCATTGAAGCGCTCAGCTCATCAGATTCTACCTCTTGGCCGGCAGTGTGGCTCAGTGGTGAGCGTCAATCTATGAAACAGGAAGTCGTGGTTCCTGGTTCATAGATCCCTGGCAGGGCACGTGCTTAGGTTGCGGGCTCCATCCCCAGTAGAGGGCGTACATATTTTTAAATTCTACCTCTTAGCTCATCCACACTCACTCCCCTTCAATTCCTTCTGCTCCCAGAGAAAGTATTTTAATAGATATGTTACCCTCCCCTCTCTCAAACTTTGAATTCCCATGGCTCTTCCCATACGGGAACCTCACATCTTAGACAGCCTACAGGATCCCGCAGGGCCTGCTTGGCACCTCGCCTCGGCCCCTCTCTGCGGCCCTCAGGCCTGGCGCGCTGTGGCTGCGCTGAAGTGCCCGCCGGCCTCCCCCGCCCTCACGGCACTCTCACGCGGGCTGCGCTCCTCTCCCGCACACCCCGGTGTCTCTGCATGGACAGGTGACTGTCTCTCTGCCGTCAGCCTGAGCTCTGGGAGGCAAGAGGAGGGGGCCCCCGCAGCCCTGTTCCTGCTGCAGCCACACAGTAGGTCTGCAAATCTTACCAGCTAAGTGAGTGAATAATGCAGCCCGCCCTCAGGAGTGTCCGGGGTCTGCTGCACTCGGTGGCAGGTGACCAACTCCAGGGACCCTGGAGAGAAGGCGAGAGGCGGCAAAGGGCATGGATGCCAGGGCTTGTAGGAGCTTGCTCCGCTGCCATGACAACCACCGCAAACTGGGGCTGCACAGCCGGAAAGTGTGTCTCGCACCTGGAACTAGAAGTCTGCGCTCAAGGTGGGCCAGGCTGGTGCTGGCTGAGGAGCCTGAGCGAAAATCTGTCCCCCGCCCCGCCCCCGCGCCCCCGCGCCCCCGCGCCCGCCCCACACCCCGCGCCCCGCCCCACACCCCGTGCCCCGCGCCCGCGCCCCACGCCCCCGCAGCCCCCCAGCGTGCTCCGTGGCTTGTCTTCGTCTCTTCTCTCTGTGTGTCCTTTCCTTTCCCCTCTTCACAAGGACACCAGTCCTACGGGGTCAGGGCACCCCACAAGCACCCCAGGTTAACGGGATCACCTCCATGAAGAACCCATCTCCAGATAAGGCCACTCGCTGAGGCACGGGGAATCAGGGCTTCAGTGTCTCTTTGGGGGAGCTGGAGCAGGCCCTGGCCAGGCCGGTGGGACGTCACCGAGCACTTCCTCCTGTCCCGACCCAGGGCCCGTCCTGCCCGCTGCTCAGCTCCCCTTCCCTCTGGCACAGCCGCCCGCGGGCCTTCCTCGCGCGGTGAGAGAGCCTTCACGGTAATGGCACGCAGTGCTAACAGAAGTGCCAGCGGAGACCATGTCACCTAAGCTAGGGGCCTCGGAGTAAATGTACTTCAAACGGCCCCGGAGGCCCGCTCGCACGTGGCCCAGCCCTGCCGGCTCCAAACACCGTCCCCAGAAGGAGCGGCTCGGACGGAAGCCGGACCCGTGGCTGGCGAACACGGCGGCAATAGCTGGAGCCCTCCCCCCTCCTCGGCCGTGCTAAGGGTGTCCGACTGACAGCTAGGCCTGCACCCCATCGGTCAGACATCCGCCGAGGGCTCCTGTGCTGCGAGAGGGCGCCGGCCAGGCTGAGGGACCCTGCACGCCCCTCAGTGCATGAATCTCATGCACTGGCCTCTAGTTCTGTATAAGTGCATAGTGACAAGCTTAGACAGGAGCCTTAGGCCTTCGGCTCCGGCTGGGGAGGGGGCCCGCGTCTGAGGCGGGCAGCGGGGAGGGCCTAGCACAGGGGGCTGGTTTATTTCCCAGGCTTCATCTTCGCCTGTGCATCCCTAGCCGTTCTGAACCGTCACTTAGACGCTCAGAGAGCAGGGAGCCCCAAGCACTGGGGCGCGGGAAAGGCAGGTTCTGGTGGAGGGATGTCGGGGGGAGGGGCCGGATCCAACCAGCCAGAGGGGACACTGCTGGGGTCCTGGCAGCCAGGGAGCAGTGAGCCCAGAGAAGCTGCGAAGAAAGGAGGCAGAGGGCACAGGGCACAGGGCACAGGGCAGGTGCTAAAGAAGACTGCCTCGTGGTCCGGTCTGTCAGGCCTGCTGCCTCTGGAGCCTGTCCCCGCCCCTCTCCACGCGGCCCACCGCTCCCACCCTGCGGAGGCCCTCCGGGCCCCAGCCGCCTCGGCCGCCCGCCGCCGGGGCGGAGCCGCGGTCGGAAGCGCCGCGCTCGCGCTCGCGCTCCAGGAGGAGCTGACTCCGCGGGACCCAGCGGGTTGCTGGCTGTGACAGGGGAGGCCAGGGGACATCCTCTGGCTGAGCAGCGGAGGAGCGCGCGAGGGAGGCCGGCGGCCTAGAGAGACCCGGCCTGGTCCTGGGGAGGGAGGGAGGCCCGGCCCCGCGGCCCGTGCAGTCCGCCCCGCCCGCTCCTCGCCTCCGGGCCTCCCCGGCTCCGCGGCTCCGCTGCGCTGTGGCCCGCCCCGGAGCGTTCGCCCGCCGGCTTCCAGGTGCGGGCGCAGGAAAGGCAGGTGGGCTTGCTCGCCGCCGGTCCTGCAGCGCCCCCTGACGGTTCCGCCCTGTCCGCACCCTCCCACCGCAGCCCGCCCTGCGGCGCCCCAGGCATTCGGGTCCCATTCTGGGCGCCAGGCCCCCAGGCCAACAGTCCCCGGCGCGGCTGCGGCGCCTGCCCGGAGGCTCCGAGTGAAGGAGGTGAAGGAGGTGAGCGCCGGCGCAGCCACCGAGCTGGGGGGCCCTGGCCCTGCTTTGCGGCGGTCATTTCCAGGCAGAGGAAGCCCCGCTGGCCTCTTGACATGAGAACTTTTTTATTTAATATATATTTTATTGATTTTATACAGAGAGGAAGGGAGAGAGACAGAGAGTTAGAAACATCGATGGGAGAGAGTCATTGATCAGTTGCCTCTTGCACACCCCCTACTGGGGATATACCCGCAACCAAGAGGAAGGGAGAGAGATAGAGAGTTAGAAACATCGATGGGAGAGAGTCATTGATCAGTTGCCTCTTGCACACCCCCTACTGGGGATATACCCGCAACCAAGGTACATGCCCTTGACGGGAATCGAACCCGGGACTCTTCAGTCCCCAAGCTGACGCTCTATCCATTGAGCCAAACCGGTCCCGGCGACATGAGAACTTGGAACTTCCGGGCCTCCGCTTCCTCTGCCTGACTCCAGGACACCCCTACATGGCCCCGACCACCTTCCTTCCTCTCTCCTCCCACAGAAGTCACCCCCTTCTCCTCTATGGCCCCTCACCCCCTTCTCCTCTATGGCCCCTCCCCCCTTCTCCTCTGTGGCCCCTCCCCCTTCTCCTCTGTGGCCCCTCCCCCCTTCTCCTCTGTGGCCCCTCCCCCCTTCTCTGTGGCCCCTCCCCCCTTCTCCTCTATGGCCCTCCCCCTTTCTCCTCTATGGCCCCTCCCCCTTCTCCTCTGTGGCCCCTCCCCCTTCTCCTCTGTGGCCCCTCCCCCTTCTCCTCTGTGGCCCCTCCCCCTTCTCCTCTATGGCCCCTCCCCCTTCTCCTCTATGGCCCCTCCTTCCCTCTCCTCTGTGGCCCCTCCCCCCTTCTCCTCTGTGGCCCCTCCCCCTTCTCCTCTATGGCCCCTCCCCCTTCTCCTCTATGGCCCCTCCTTCCCTCTCCTCTGTGGCCCCTCCCCCTTCTCCTCTATGGCCCCTCCTCCTTTCTCCTCTATGGCCCCTCCCCCTTCTCCTCTGTGGCCCCTCCCCCTTCTCCTCTGTGGCCCCTCCCCCTTCTCCTCTGTGGCCCCTCCCCCTTCTCCTCTATGGCCCCTCCCCCTTCTCCTCTATGGCCCCTCCTTCCCTCTCCTCTGTGGCCCCTCCCCCTTCTCCTCTATGGCCCCTCCCCCTTTCTCCTCTATGGCCCCTCCCCCTTCTCCTCTGTGGCCCCTCCCCCTTCTCCTCTGTGGCCCCTCCCCCTTCTCCTCTGTGGCCCCTCCCCCTTCTCCTCTGTGGCCCCTCACCCCACCCCTTATCCTCTGTGGAGCTCTCTAGGGACTCGGGACTCTGCTCTCCCGGGCTGGGACCCGGTTGGGCAGGCCCAGGAGGGGCCGTGCTTGCTGCATGCCCTCATTCTCTCCTCTCACTCTCCTTACTCCCCCACCCGGGCTCTCGTTCAGTGGCCAGGAATCTGGTGTTTGCCCCAGCCTCCCCAACGTTCCCCTGTGTCCCCGACACCCAGGAAATCCCTGCGGGGCTCCCCGAGGGCGTGGCGTCTAGGTGACAAGGTAACCAGCGGTAGAGAAGGAGCTTGGGTGGAGACGGAATGGGGAGGACCAGGTGAGTGGGGGGAAGCGGGAATGGCCTTCTGGAGCGAAGGACGAGGAGAGGTGCGGGAGGGCTGCTGGGCGACGTCAGCCTCCGCTGTCAGCGCCCGGTGCTCACGCCTCCGCCGCGGCAGGAGCCCGGCCAGGGCAGTGCCGGGCAGCTGGGCCTGCGGACCCGGGACCCACGAAGGCAAAACGCCAGCCTCTAGGTTATGCCGTTTATTGAGTATCTGACGACGGGCTGGGGGGTCCCCAGGACGCCCTGCGCCTCCCTCATGCAGGGACACATCTGATCGTGAGGACGCAGCAGCCAGGAAGGGAGACTGCGACGGAGACCGAGAGGCAGGTGTGGCGCCCGGGCGGAGGCTCCGGGAGCTCCACGGCGCGGGCGGGCTGGAGGTGGGAACCGGGCGGATGCGGTCACCGTCGTTGTGGTCCGGAAATGGGTCAGACCGCGTTTATTGGCCGATGGACAGGGAGGGTGACCTGTCCGGGCACCAGCGCTACTCTGGCAGTCAGGCTTCCCAGTCCACAGTCTGAGTGGCAGGGCCCGGCCAGGGCGAGCCAGTGACGTCCATCTCCGCCGCGCAGGAAGGTGCAGAGGGGCTGCGGGCAGGGCGGCTGCAGGGGGCTCTGGGAGCGAGGAGGACACAGCTGACCCCATGCCTGGCCTCGCGTCTCCAAGCACACACGTGTGTGCGCACGTGTGCGTGTGTGTATATGCATGAGTGTGTGTGTATGCGTGTGTGGTGTGCGCGCACGCTGCACATGCACGCACAGAAGTGACTTATGGACCGGCATGAGCCTGTCCCTGGGGCTGGAAGGCTTCAGGGCCAGCTAGCTGGGGCCCCAGGGGCTGCACTTGGGCCAGGATGTCCCGGAGGGAGCGGCACGGAGTCTTGGAGCCGCCGCAGGGCTGGGCGCCGGCGGAGGGGTCGGGCTGCGGGGAGCCGTTGGGCCCCCCGGCCAGCGCGGAGGAGGAGGAGGAGGCGGGCGCACAGGGGTGACCCGCAGCGCTGGACGTGCTGCCACAGGGCTGAAGGACGATTTTGCCGCTGGACTGGGAGCCGGAGCTGTGGCTGAGCGCGCCCGTGCCCGGCGGGGAGCAGGGCCCCTGGGAGACGCTGCCGCAGGGGTGCGAGGAGCCCGAGCCGCCGGAGACGATGTGGACCCCAGAACCGGAGAGGGAGCAGGGCCCCCTGGAGCCCGAGGAGCCCGCCGCGCAGGGCTGGACGCCGCCGGAGCCCACTGGCTGGAACACGACGACGGAGGAGGCTCCGGACGGGTAGATGCTGGCGCTGGAGCTGTGGCTGGAGATGATGGGATTGCTGGAGAAGTACTTGCCCTCGGAGATGGGGGGCCCGGCCGCGAAGGAGGGCACCCCCGGGGAGCCTCTGACGGGGTTCTCTTTGGTGAAGTAGCCCACAGGGTAGATTTTGCCGCCGCTGTAGGTCATGCCCGGGGCCAGGTAGCTGTTGGAGGAGCCGCCCACCACCTCGTAGCCGCCGTAGGACTTGTCCACAGAGGTGATGGGCGGGCAGGGCCTGCCGGGAGCCCCGCCGTTGCCGCAGGGGGCGCCGGGGCCTCCGGAGCCGTGCTGCTCCACCACCACCACCACCGGCCTTTGGCCCCCGGACACAGAGTGGGAGCTGGAGATGTAGGAGCCGGAGTGGGAGACGACGGGCCCCCCGCTGCAGGGAGAGTCGGGGACGTCCGGGCTGCAGGGGCGTGAGCTGGAGCCGCCCCTCTGGCCGCCACTGCTGGACGCCCAGGACGTCTGGGAGACGGAGGAGCTGGAGCCTCCGCCAGACTGGGAGGAGCTCACCACGAAGTGGGCAGAGCCGCCGCGGCCCGGGGCGGCCGGGCCGGACCCCTGCGGGGAGGAGCTGGAGGCACCATGCAGACTGGAGCCAGACCCGGAGCTGTAGCTGCTCTGGGAATAGCTGGTCCCTGGCTTAAACAGCAAAGACCCCGAAGGACCACCCTGGGCCACATTGGAGCCACTGGAGCCGCCGCTGGAACTGCCACTGGAGCCACTGTATCCGCTGGAGCCACTGTAGCCACTGGAGCCACTAGAACTGCCACTGAAGCCACTGCTGGAGCCTCCACTGGAGCCACTGGAACCTCCACTGGAGCCACTGGAACCTCCGCTGGAGCCACTGTATCCGCTGGAGCCACTGGAGCCACTAGAACTGCCACTGAAGCCACTGCTGGAGCCTCCACTGGAGCCGCCCCCAGAGCCTCCGGCACTGGAAACAGGGCTGCTGGAGCCCCCCTTCCCGATGAGACAGGGGTCGTTGGGGGAAGTGATACGTGTGGGGTCCTTACAGGGGTCTGAGAAGGTCGCGATGCTCTTGGCCAAGGTCCCTGGGAGGAAAGTCATGGTTAGTAGGGGCACGAGGTGTGGCTTCCTCCCTCACCTTTCAGACCCACGCCCTCCCCTGCGGCCGGGGAGTCTGGGCAGAGAGAGGAAGAGGCGGGGACCTGAAGGGAAGGGAGCCGGCAGGACAGGGCAGGGGGCGGGCCAGACATCTGCCGGGAAGGAGAGGAGATGCAACGCAGGCTGGGAGAAAGGCCTGGAGAGGGAGTAGGACCAACGGCCTGCAGGGCCGGCCCAGGGGGACAGCAGGTGGACCCAGCGAGAGGGGGCATATCCCCGGACCAGCTGGGAGAAGACAGAGGGAACAATCGGCGGTGGAGAGCGAGGGAGGAAGGACGGGCAGCAGGAGGGACGCTGGGAAGAGAGCGCCAGCGGCCAGGGCTGCCTAGAGGGCAGGGCCAGGGGACCCGGCTGCTCAGCCGCTCCCCCCGCAGAGGGGCTTGGGGGAGGGTGGGGATTCTGCTCCCAACTCAGCTTTGCCCACGCATGAAAGCTGAGTGGGGGCCGGATGTGGGGGCCCGCTATTGCTTCAGAGCCTGCTGGTACAGCCCGACAGGACGCCACCCTGAGCCACGGCTCTCCTGGCCCGGCCCAGGACGCGGATGGAGCACTCCCTGCCCGGCCTCCGTGAGCCCGGCCACCCAGTGCTCCTGCCCGCCTCCCTCCAGATGCAGCCCAACCTCTTCCTCCAGGGCTCCCCGCCCCTGCCCGCAAGGACAGCCCGCACTGGCACTGCAAGCGCCAGGTCTCAGCAGCTTCAGCCGGCGCGCTGGGAGGCCGGGGGCGGCCTGTGCTCTCCGGCATGGCTGTGAGCAGAGTGGCTGTGGCTGTGGCTGTGGCTGTGGCTGTGGCTGTGCTGTGGCTGTGGCTGTAGAAGGGGCTTGAAGACACACAGCCAGTCGCCTGCGTGGATGGCCGGCGCCCCCAGCCCCCACCTGCCACGCCTGTGCCGGCCATTCCCTCGTGCCCTCTGCTCTCTGAGGGCGCTGGGCCTATTACACGCCCAGTCTTCACCTCTAGACTCAAACAACTTCCACAGAACCCTCCAGAATTCCCAAAGCACCCAACAGACTGAAGCTGGGTGCTATCAGTCTCTGAGCTGGGGCTCAGAAAGTTTAAGTAACGTGCCTGGTGACAGCGAAGAGCAGCCCAGGCCCCGCTCCAGACAGTGTCCCCCAGCCTTCCCTCACCTGGGGTCTGCACCCTCCTCTCCCCCCACCCCTCCCCGCCTCCTACCTGGCAGCAGGAGGCCGGCCAGCAGCAGGGCCATGGCCCCGCGCCCGCCCTCACGCCCCGTCCGGGGTGCCCGCGAGGAGCCCATGCTGGACGTCATGGCTCTGAGTGCGGGCGTGCGGACGCCGGCCTTTATGCAGGGCCGGACATTCTCTGGGCAGGAGTCACCGTGGGGCGGGAGGGGCGGGAGGGCCGTGCCCAGGGGGCATTGGTGTGGCAGGAGCTGAAGCAATCCGCTGGGATCTGCCTACTCAGCCGCCAGTGCGCTGCAGGTGCCGGCCACGGTTGCCTAACCTGGAACCGGCGCACCCCCTCGGCGGCCGCCCACTCCGGTGGCTACCCTCCTCCCACGCGCCTGCCCAGCCCCGCCCCCTCAGCTTCCCGCCGGGCCTCCCCCTCAGCCCCTGGCTCCCGCGTCCTCCCCTGTAGGGTCTGCACCCCACCTGAGCCCTGGAACGGCCAGGCGCCTGCCCGGGATCTGCCTTCAGAGCGCTCCTTGGCCTCCCTGGGGAGGGGGGTCTCCCTGGGGAGGGAGGGGGGTCTCCCTGGGGAGGGGGGTCTCCCTGGGGAGGGGGTCTCCCTGGGGAGGGGGGTCTCCCTGGGGAGGGGGTCTCTCCCTGGGGAGGGAGGGGGTCTCTCCCTGGGGAGGGGGGTCTCCCTGGGGAGGGGGGTCTCCCTGGGGAGGGGGTCTCTCCCTGGGGAGGGAGGGGGGTCTCCCTGGGGAGGGGGCCTCTTCCTGGGGAGGGGGTCTCTCCCTGGGAGGGGGGTCTCTCCCTGGGGAGGGGGGTCTCCCTGGGGAGGGGGGTCTCCCTGGGGAGGGGGTCTCCCTGGGGAGCGGGGTCTCTCCCTGGGGAGGGGGTCTCTCCCTGGGAGGGGGGTCTCTCCCTGGGGAGGGGGGTCTCCCTGGGGAGGGGGGTCTCCCTGGGGGGGGGGTCTCCCTGGGGAGGGGGTCTCTCCCTGGGGAGGGGGCTCTCCCTGGGGAGGGGGCTCTCCCTGGGGAGGGGGCCTCTTCCTGGGGAGGGGGTCTCTCCCTGGGGAGGGGGGGTCTCCCTGGGGAGGGGGGTCTCCCTGGGGAGGGGGTCTCTCCCTGGGGAGGGGGGTCTCTCCCTGGGGAGGGGGTCTCTCCCTGGGGAGGGGGCTCTCCCTGGGGGCCTCGGGCGGCGTGAGGGGAGCTGGCTGCAGGGCCCCATCGTGGGGAAGGCCGGGTGGGACCCTGCTGGCTGGGCCCTGGTCACTCACAGGCCACCGCGGCCCCTCCCGCTGTGACGCCGGCCAGGTGAGCCAGAGCCCAGGAAGGCTAATGGGCAGGCGGCGCCGGCTCCCTCAGCCGTAGCTCTGCTGGGCAGTGCGCAAACAGGAAGGCGCGGGGCCTGCCAGCCGCCCTCCGGCGCCCCACCCCAGCCGCCTAATTGCTCCTGGTGTTGCGACAGCCTTGGTATCGGGGCAGGCGCCGGGAGGCCGCCCCCTGCTCTTGGCCGCACCCTGCTCCCCTCACCCAGACCCGGCCCCTGCCACCAGCACCCGGCTCCGCGGGGCCCCTGCCTCCCCCTCCAGCCCCAGCCGGGACCTGCAATGCTGGCGAGGTCCCCTCTCCTTAGGAGCTCCAGCCTCCGTGGCTGCAGCTCTAGGGACAGGCCAGTGTTCCCAAGCAGAGGAAGGGAATTTTTATTTCACCTAATTCCATTAATTAGGCTGTGATAGCCACATGCTGCTAGTGGCTCCCACAGGGGCCTGGCCGGGGGTCAGGGCAGCCTCCCCAGGCCGGGGGTCAGGGCAGCCTCCCCAGGCCGGGGGTCAGGGCAGCCTCCCCAGGCTGGAGGCCAGGGCCAGCCTCAGCCTCCCCAGGCCGGGGGTCAGGGCCAGCCTCAGCCTCCCCAGGCCGGGGGTCAGGGCAGCCTCCCCAGGCCGGGGGTCAGGGCAGCCTCCCCAGGCTGGAGGCCAGGGCCAGCCTCAGCCTCCCCAGGCCGGGGGTCAGGGCCAGCCTCAGCCTCCCCAGTCCGGGGGTCAGGGCAGCCTCCCCAGGCCGGGGGTCAGGGCAGCCTCCCCAGGCTGGAGGCCAGGGCCAGCCTCCCCAGGCCGGGGGTCAGGGCAGCCTCCCCAGGCCGGGGGTCAGGGCAGCCTCCCCAGGCTGGAGGCCAGGGCCAGCCTCCCCAGGCCGGGGGTCAGGCCAGCCTCCCCAGGCTGGAGGCCAGGGCCAGCCTCAGCCTCCCCAGGCCGGGGGTCAGGGCCAGCCTCCCCAGGCCGGGGGTCAGGGCCAGCCTCCCCAGGCCGGGGGTCAGGGCAGCCTCCCCAGGCTGGAGGCCAGGGCCAGCCTCAGCCTCCCCAGGCCGGGGGTCAGGGCCAGCCTCAGCCTCCCCAGGCCGGGGGTCAGGGCAGCCTCCCCAGGCCGGGGGTCAGGACAGCCTCCCCAGGCTGGAGGCCAGGGCCAGCCTCCCCAGGCCGGGGGTCAGGCCAGCCTCCCCAGGCTGGAGGCCAGGCCGGGGCCTCAGGCCAGCCTCCCCAGGCCGGGGTCAGGGCAGCCTCCCCAGGCCGGGGGCAGGGCCAGCCTCCCCAGGCCGGGGGTCAGGGCAGCCTCCCCAGGCCGGGGGTCAGGGCAGCCTCCCCAGGCTGGAGGCCAGGGCAGCCTCCCCAGGCCGGGGGTCAGGGCCAGCCTCCACAGGCAGCCTTCCCTAGAGAGAGTTGATAAGGGGTGGGGTCTGGCTCCTGTCCCAGCTCCCCTCCCAGCTGTGGGCCTTGCACCAAACTTTCCTGACTGCAATGTCCCTCGCCCGCCAGAGGAGGCGCCGGCGTGCGGGTTTCAGTGGGCGCCGGGAAGTGCTCAGAAAGCCCATGCGGCAGAGGGGCAGGTCCCCCACGGAGCCGGAGCCGGAGCCGCAGCTGCTGCCTTGTCCCCCACGGGAGCGCCCTCAGCCAGGCTCTCAGCCCGGCCTGGCCCCGCCCCGCCCCACACTGCCTCCCGGCCCCACTGCTCCCTCTGGGCCCCTCGGCCTGGGCTCCAGGCGGGAGGAGGGCGCTGGGAGCCTGGGGTCTGGGTGAGAAGGAGCGTGCGGCCCGCGAGGTGTTCCTTTCTAGCACAAACAGGCGTGAGCGTTGTTCTGTTTTCCCCCTCCCAGTCCTCCCGGCTCAGACTGGCCTCCGCCCGCTGCAGGAGGCAGTCTCTGTGGGCCTCTCGCCAGGGCTCCGGCGGCCCACACACTGGTGCGCCCCATTCCTCTCCCACGTCCTCCTGTCCTCACACCAGGGCGCTCAGCGCAGGCAGCAGAGATCTCAGGGCCCGGCGGGCAGCGCAGACACGGCTGAGGCCGGGCGGGCCCTCCCGGCCGCTCGCCAGTTGGCTGAGAGCCACCGTCGCTCCTTCCCTGACAGGCCCCCAGCCTGCTCCGGTTTAAGTAGAAAGTACCTCTCATCACTCCAGCCCCTCGTCCCCCACTCCTGCCAGCCCCACACACCCCGTGCCGGGGCCTGCTTTGGAGGTAGCAGTGGATTGGCCCTGTCCTCACCGAGCCGCCCAGCTGGTCCCACAGGGCAAAGTGGGGGGCAGGCACCGGCCCCTGGGGCACAGGGAGGGGGGGCACAGGGAGGAGGGGGCAGGCACCGGCCCCTGGGGCACAGGGAGGGGGCACAGGGAGGGGGGCAGGCACCGGGTTCCTGGGGCACAGGGAGGGGGCACAGGGAGGGGGGCAGGCACCGGGCTCCTGGGGCACAGGGGGGGGGGGCAGGCACGGGCTCCTGGGGCACAGGGAGGGGGGTGCACAGGGAGGAGGGGGCAGGCACCGGGCTCCTGGGGCACAGGGAGGGGGGGCACAGGGAGGAGGGGGCAGGCACCGGGCTCCTGGGGCACAGGGAGGGGGGGCACAGGGAGGAGGGGGCAGGCACCGGATCCTGGGGCACAGGGGGGGGGGCACAGGGAGGGGGGCAGGCACCGGGCTCCTGGGGCACAGGGGGGGGCACAGGGATGAGGGGGCAGGCCTGGAGGAGTGAAGAGAGGGCGGAAAGGGCATGTAGAAGGAGCTGGTTTGAGCTGGGAGCTGGTGGGGAGCAGTGGGTGGGGGGGAGGGCGGCTGTGACGCAGGGCAGGCGGAGGGGGGCTGCAGCAGGGGGCTGGCCCAGGGGGCTGCGGGCCGGTCTCTCCCCGGGGCCTGAGGTGCTCAGGGCTTGACCCTCACCACAGCCCTGCGGGGTAAATGCGTTTCTTCCCGCTCTTCCTACACGGAAACGGGTGTAAATTATCTGCCCAGACGGCTGGCAACCACAGGGGAGCGGAGAGAACTCACCCAGCCCTGCACTCCCCGCCCCGCACTCGCCAGGCCGACACCAGGACCCACACCCGCCCTCAGGCCGCTCCGGAGGGAGTCCTCAGCCTGTGGGGCGCGCAGGCCCGGGGGTGAAGAAGTGAGAAGCGAGGTGCTGTCCCCGGCCTCTCCGGGGCGCTGTCCAGCCTGAAGCAGCCGGGCACGCAGCCCTGGGCAGCCCTCGCTGGGCCGCGGAGAGGGAGCGGGAGAGGAAGGCCCAAGAGGAGCGGCTGTGGAATGGGGAGAAGCAGAGGGGCCCGGCCGCACCGAGGGGCCCCCTGCTCCCCACCGCCCGGCGCCTCCCTCTCGGCTTCTCCCTCCTGCACACCCACTGGGGCTCCGTCTCCCGCCCTCACCGCCCCCACCGAGCCGCGGCCTGGTCCACGCCCTGCACCTGGCCCTCCGGACGGAACGGGGGGCGGAGCCGGGCCGGTGGCCTGCCGGTCTGTGCGGGCGCCCCCCCTGCCGCCGGTGGTCTCCCGTGTAGAGGACACGGGCCTGACCCTCTGCCCTCCCTTGGCAAGCAGACTTCTCTGTCAGCCCCTTCGGTCCTCAGGACGGGACCAAAGCCACTGGCCGGGGCGGCAGGTCCACGGCACTCCCGGCCCTTAGCCACGGAGGCACCCGGCGACACGGCCGGCCGCCGGCCCCGCCTCCTAGGCAGATGCTGTGAGGTGGCACTCGCCGGCCGGTGGGCAGCAGGCTCAGGCCGCCCGGCCCAGAGCCACCCCCAGCCCCCACCCCCGGCCGCCTCTGCTCCTGGGTGCCATCCCTGAGCCGCTTCCCCTCTGCTCTCCGGCCCAGAGGCCGGCCTGGGAGAGGGGGCAGGGCGGTGGCTCCAGTTCAGAGACGGGTGATGGGGTAGGAATCCCGCTCAGCAGAGCGCGTGGAGCTGAGAGCCACGCTCCGGTGTGGCCTCTGCGCAGTGCGACCCTCCCCTCCACGCAGCCCCATCACCCTCCTCCAGGGCTGCCCTGGGCAGTGGCCGCTCAGCCCCCTGGGCTGTCCCTGCACCTGCCCCCCTCACAGCCCCGGGACCCTGCAGGCCGGCACTGCAGCCGGACTGGGAAGTGGGGCTTGGGTCCGAGGCCGTCTTCGGGCAGTGAGTCTGGAAGAGGAAGAACCCGGAGGTGGGGTTCTGCCCTCCACCTCAGCTCCCCGGCCCGCGTCCCGCCCTCCTGCCCTCTGGTCAGCTGAGAGAGCACCTCCCTGCACGCTTCCTGCTCTGTCAGCCGCACGAGCCACAGCCTCCTGTCCCGTGAGGCTGTGACTCGCTCTCACAGCAACAACAATATTTTCCTCCGGAGCCCGGAGCCCGGAGCCGAGCCCCCGCCCAGCACGCTCACCGCTTACTCACTCTGCCCACTGCGGCCAGGATGCTCTTCACTGCTATCCTCGCCCAGACTGAGGGCCACGCTGCCCCAAAGCCGGGGGCTGAGAGGAAAGGGAGAGAGGGACAGGGCAACACCGGACTGTGCAGTAGGCAGGACGGGCCGCAGACAGGACAGGCCGCAGACGGGCCGCAGGGGGACTGGCCGCGGGGGGGACTGGCCGCGGGGGGGACGGGCGGCGGGGGGGACGGGCGGCGGGGGGGACGGGCGGCGGGGGGACGGGCCGCGGGGGGGGGGGACGGGCCGCGGGGGGGGGGGGACGGGCGGCGGGGGGGGGACGGGCGGCGGGGGGGGGGACGGGCGGCGGGGGGGGGGGACGGGCCGCAGACGGGCGGCGGGGGCGGCGGGGGGACGGGCCGCGGGGGGACGGGCGGCGGGGGGGACGGGCCGCGGGGGGACGGGCCGCGGGGGGGACGGGCGGCGGGGGGGACGGGCCGCGGGGGGGACGGGCGGCGGGGGGGACGGGCGGCGGGGGGGACGGGCCGCAGACGGGACGGGCCGCGGGGGGGACGGGCCGCGGGGGGGACGGGCGGCGGGGGGGACGGGCGGCGGGGGGGGACGGGCCGCGGGGGGGACGGGCGGCGGGGGGACGGGCCGCGGGGGGGACGGGCCACAGACGGGACGGGCGGCGGGGGGGACGGGCGGCGGGGGGGACGGGCCGCGGGGGGGACGGGCCACAGACGGGACGGGCCGCGGGGGGGACAGTGAACAGAGAGCACTTTGGAGCTTGGGGGAGGCACCTGGTGGGCAGATTCGCTCTCCTCTGTTCCTGTCTGAGTCCTCCACTGAGGCCCATTATAGGGCGGACTGTCTCTGCCACGTTTGCCAGCAGCTGCACACAGGCCAGGACACGCAGGTCCTGGTGCCGAGACCGCGCCAGCTCTGGGCTTCAGCAAAGTGTACAGAGTGTGGGCACTCCCCCACCCTGGACAGTGTACAGAGTGTGGGCACTCCCCCACCCTGGACAGTGTACAGAGTGTGGGCACTCCCTCCCCAGAACAGTGTACAGAGTGTGGGCACTCCCTCCCTCGCCAGGACAGTGTATGGAGTGTGGTCACTCCCTCCCCGAGGACAGTGTACAGAGTGTGGGCACTCCCTCCCCCCCAGGACAGTGTATAGAATGTGAGCACTCCCCCACTCCAGGACAGTGTACGGAGTGTACGCACTGCCTCCCACCTAGCACAGTGTATGGAGTGTGGGCACTGCCCTCCTCAGGACACTTTACGAACTGTAGGCACTTCCTCCCAAGACAGTGTACACTGTGCGGGCACTGCCCTCACTCCCCAGGACAGTGTACGGAGTGTGAGCACTGCCCTCCGTCCCCAGAACATGGTACGGAGTGTGGGCACTCCCTTACCCCTCAGGACAGTGTCGGAGTTCGGACACTCCCCTCCAGGACAGTGTACGGAGTGCGGGCACTGCCCTCCCCTGGACAGTGTATGGAGTGCGGGCACTGCCCGCCCCTGGACAGTGTACAGAGTGCGGGCACTGACTTCCAGGACAGTGTACGGAGTGTGGGCACTGCCCTCCCCTGGACAGTGTACGGAGTGCGGGCACTGCCCTCCAGGACAGTGTACGGAGTGTGGGCACTGCCCTCACAGGACAGTGTACGGAGTGCGGGCACTGCCCTCCAGGACAGTGTACGGAGTGCGGGCACTGCCCTCCCCTGGACAGTGTACGAAGTGTGGGCACTGCCCTCCCCTGGACAGTGTACGGAGTGCGGGCACTCCCCTCCAGGACCGTGTACAGAGTGCGGGCACTGCCCTCACTCCCAAGGACAGTGTACAGAGTGTGGGCACTCCCTCCCCTCTCAGGACAGTGTATGTAGTGCGGGCACTCCCCTCCAGGACAGTGCACAGAGTGTGGGCACTCCCTCCCCTCTCAGGACAGTGTATGTAGTGCGGGCACTCCCCTCCAGGACAGTGCACAGAGTGTGGGCACTGCCCTCCCCAGGACAGTGTACGGAGTGTGGGCACTGCTTCCCCCCCAGTACAGTGTACGGAGTGCGGGCACTCCCCTCCAGGACAGTGTACGGAGTGCGGGCACTCCCCTCCAGGACAGTGTACAGAGTGTGGGCACTCCCTCCCCCCTCTGTACAGTGTATGGAGTGTCGGCACTGCCCTCCCCAAGACAGTGTACAGAGTGTGGGCACTCCCCCCACAGGACAGTGTATGGAGTATGGGCAATCCCTCCCCAAAACAGTGTACGGAGTGTGGGCAATCCCTCCCCAAAACAGTTTATGGAGTGTGGGCACTCCCCCCACAGGACAGTTTACGGAATGTGGGCACTGCCCTCCCAGGACAGTGTACGGAGTGTGGGCACTGCTCTCACAGGACAGTGTACAGAGTGCGGGCACTGCCCTCCCCCAGGACAGTGTACAGAGTGTGGGCACTCCCCCGCCAGGATAGAGTACGGAGTGTGGGCACTCCGTTCCCCCTCAGGACAGTGTATGGATTGCGGGCACTCCCGTCCAGGACAGTCTATGGAGTGTGGGCACTGCCTCCTCCCCAGGACAGTGTACGGAGTTTGGGCACTCCCCCACTCCAGGACAGTGTACGGAGTGTGGGCACTGCCTCCTCCCCAGGACAGTGTACGGAGTGTGGGCACTCCCCCACAGGACAGTGTACGGAGTGTGGGCACTCCCCCACAGGACAGTGTACGGAGTGTGGGCACTGCCTCCCCCCCAGGACAGTGTACGGAGTTTGGGCACTCCCCCCCAGGACAGTGTACGGAGTGTGGGCACTCCCCCACTCCAGGACAGTGTACGGAGTGTGGGCACTCCCCCACTCCACGACAGTGTTCGGAGTGTGGGCACTCCTTCCCCTTCTAGGACAGTGTAAGAGTGAGGCAATCCCCTCCAGGATAGTGTATGGAGTGTGGGCACTGCCCTCCTCAGGGCAGTGTATGGACTGTGGGCACTCCCCCACTCCAGGACAGTGTACGGAGTGTGGGCACTGCCTCCCCCCCAGGACAGTGTATGGGGTGTGGGCACTGCCCTCCCCAGGAAAATGTACGAAGTGTGGGCACTGCCTACCCCCCAGGACAGTGTACAGAGTGTGGGTACTGCCCTCCCCAGGACAGTGTACGAAGTGTGGGCAGTCCCCCACAGGACAGTGGACAGATGTGGGCACTCCCCCCACAGGACAGTGTACGGAGTGTGGGCAGTGCCCCCACAGGACAGTGTACGAAGTGTGGGCACTGCCTCCCCCCCAGGACAGTGTATGGTGTGTGGGCACTGCCCTCCCCAGGACAGTGTACGAAGTGTGGGCAGTGCCCTCCCAGGACAGTGTACGGAGGGTGGGCACTGCCCTCCCCAGGACAGTGTACGGAGTGTGGGCACTCCCCCCCCAGGACAGTGTACGGAGTGTGGGCACTCCCCCCCCAGGACAGTGTACAGAGTGTGGGCACTCCTCCCCCAGGACAGTGTACGGAGTGCGGGCACTCCCCCCCAGGACAGTGTACGGAGTGTGGGCACTCCTCCCCCAGGACAGTGTACGGAGTGTGGGCCACTCCTCCCCCAGGACAGTGTACGGAGTGTGGGTACTCCCCCCCCAGGACAGTGTACGGAGTGTGGGCACTCCCCCCCAGGACAGTGTACAGTGCGCGGGCACTGCCCTCCCTCCCCAGAATAGTGTACAGAGTGTGGGCACTCCCTTCCCCCTTAGGACAGTGTATGCAGTTTGGGCACTCCCCTCCGGGACAGTGTACGGAGTGTGGGCACTGCCCTCCCCAGGACAGTGTAGGGAGTGCGGGTACTCCCTCCCGAGGACAGTGTAGGGAGTGTGGGCACTCCCCCCCAGGACAGTGTACGGAGTGTGGGCACTCCCTCCCCAGGACAGTGTAGGGAGTGCGGGTACTCCCTCCCGAGGACAGTGTAGGGAGTGTGGGCACTCCCCCCCCAGGACAGTGTACGGAGTGTGGGTACTCCCTCCCGAGGACAGTGTAGGGAGTGTGGGCACTCCCTCCCCAGGACAGTGTACGGAGTGTGGGCACTCCCTCCCTAGGACAGTGTACGGAGTGCGGGCACTCCCTCCCGAGGACAGTGTACGGAGTGCGGGCACTCCCCCCCCCCCAGGACAGTGTACGGAGTGTGGGCACTCCCCCCACAGGACAGTGTACGGAGTGCGGGCACTCCCCCCCCCAGGACAGTGTACGGAGTGCGGGCACTGCCCTCCCCAGGACAGTGTACGGAGTGTGGGCACTCCCCCCCAGGACAGTGTAGGGAGTGTGGGCACTCCCTCCTGGCGGGGCAGGAGCCTGGGTTTGGGCTTGCACCAGCTGAGGGGTCAGACCCGCCCTGGAGCCCAGAGGGTTTCCTTCCTCGGGGACCAGCAGTGTCTTCCTCCTCTGCCAACCTCCCCTCTCTGCGGACTGTGGTCTAGCATGGGACACCCATCCTGTGCCCTGGGGCCAGCCTATTGCTGAATGTGAGTGCGGCCTCCCCTAAGCAGGCCTGGCTCAGGCGCAGCGAGGTCAGCGACAGGACAAGGAGCGGAGCACCTGCGGCCTGCGCCTGCTTTCTGAGCCCCGCAGGGAGGCTGGAGGCCGGGGTGAGGGCGAGCGGGCGCCCTCTGGTGGAGCCGGTGCCGGACCGCGCCGGCGCGGAGCGAGGAGGCCCAGGGCGCGGCTGCAGGCCACGGCGGAAGCCTGGAGGGCAGGGCTGTGCGCTGTGCTGGGTGCTGGGGGGAAGCGGGGAGGGGGGAGCAGGGGGGAGGGTCAGTCACAGTGGGTGAGCCAGGCCGGCCTGGGTGAGCTGGAGGGACGGGAGAGTGGGGTCAGGGCCCTGTCAGGTGATTGAAACCTTTGGCCTCACCTGTCAGTATAATAGTTTCCTCCCCGGACAGAGCTCCTGGGGGGGCGGGGGCTGCTTCCTGGGACGGGCCCTCGCCGGCAGCCACACCGCACACGCTCCGGACACGGGGGCCCTGCAGGTCTGACAGCGCACAGTCTCCCGCCCGGCTCCTGCTGTGTCAGCTTCGCGCCACCCCCGGCCAGGCGCCCTCCCCTGCCCATGCCTCTGACGGACGTCCGGGAGGAGCCATGCTCCCCGGCCGAGGGCCTTTCTGTCCCTCACCTCCCGGCTCCCTGGACGGCGAGGCCCGTGCCGGCGCGTCCGTCCTCAGCCAGCCCCCTGCGCCCTCCCTCCCAGTGAGAAACGGCAGTGGGTGCGGGCCTGCGGCCTGCGGGCCGGACCACGTCTCCATTGCCGGGTCCTCTCCCTCCGTCCTTCCCCCGCCCGCCACCGCCGCTGGAGCTGGGGGAACTGTCTGGAGCCAGCAGCGCGTCTGACGCTGTGCTGTGCGGGCAGCCTGTCCTCCCCAGGCCGCCTCGCCCGCGAAGGGCGCCGGCAGCTGGGTGGACACTGGCACCGGACGCAGGCGGCCGGAGGGGATGAGCCACAGGCCGGCGGAAACCGGGAAAGGCAGCACCGGACCTTCCTGGGCCTCCCTCCGGTCCGGTCAGCCCTTCTCTCCGCCGGAACTTGTGCTCCTTCCCGTCCCCAAAGCGGCGCCGGGTCAGCCGGAGGGCTCCGGGCTCCTCTCCCTCCTGCCGCAGGGCGTGGCGCAAGGCTCCGGGCTCCTCTCCCTCCTGCCGCAGGGCGTGGCGCAAGGCTCCGGGCTCCTCTCCCTCCTGCCGCAGGGCGTGGCGCAAGGCTCCGGGCTCCTGGCGGCGCGGGTCCTGGCGTCTCAGGCCCGGCCCCTGAGCACCTGGCCACACTGCGATGCAGCAGCAATGCCCTCGCAGGAGTCAGCTCGCTGGAGAGCCGCATCTCAGCGCTCCCGGCTCCGCCGCCTGGAGTCCTCAGCCTCGGGGGGTCCTCAGCCTCGGGGGGTCCTCAGCCTCGGGGTGGGGGGTCCTCAGCCTCAGGGGGTCCTCAGCCTCGGGGGTCCTCAGCCTCCGGGGGGGGGGGCGGTCCTCAGTCTCCGGGGGGGGGGGCGGTCCTCAGCCTCGGGGGGTCCTCAGCCTCGGGGGGTCCTCAGCCTCGGGGTGGGGGGTCCTCAGCCTCAGGGGGGTCCTCAGCCTCGGGGGGTCCTCAGCCTCGGGGGGGGGTCCTCAGCCTCGGGGGGTCCTCAGCCTCGGGGGGGGGGGGGTCCTCAGCCTCGGGGGGTCCTCAGCCTCGGGGGGGGGGGGGGTCCTCAGCCTCGGGGGGTCCTCAGCCTCAGGTGCAGAAAGGGGACCTAACTATTCTTTGGGCCTTTGGGCCCGCTTCCTGGCATGTCCCCGTCCGGCCCAAAAAGCCTATGTGAATCCAGAGGTCAGGTCGGCCCCGCCCAGGAATAAGTACTTACTTGGCCATCCCCTCACCAGCAGGAGGAGGTCTGGTCAAATAGATATAAAACAGTAACAATGGCCAGCCAGCGCTGCTCAGTGTTCACGGGTAGCCCAGGAGCCACAAGTTCTGGTCCCTTCCCAGGCAGGGCGCATGCGGGGTGCGGGCTGCGTCCCAGTGTGGGGGTGCAGGAGGCAGGGACTGATGTTTCTAACAGCCCATCCCTCTCCCTTCCCCTCTTCCTGTTTTCTTTTAAATGCAAGCTTCTTGTTTAAATGTTTTTATTATTTCAAAGAGAAAGGGAGAGGAAGAGAGAGAAACATCCATGACCAGAGAGAATCACTGATGGGCTTCCGCCTGCATGCGCCCTTGATTGGAGTCGAACCTGGGACCCTTCAGTCTGCAGGCCGGCCCTCCAGCCAACGAGCCAAACCAGCAGGCTCCTCTCTTTCTACAGCGCATAAAATAAAATGTTTTTAAAGAAGACTGAGATGCTAACGCTGCCCTCATATAAAACTATTATAATAACAATTCCATATTTTCCGGCGTATAAGACGACCCCCCGATTTTACAGTTAAAACATAGGTTAGGCCTATATTCGCTGTATAAGACTACCCCCCACTTCAAAGAAAAGACTTACTTTGCCGTCAAGATCTGCAGGTAATTTTTGTGCAATTTTGGTCTTTTGCCCCCGATTTTCGGTTGACTTTTTTTCGTTTCAAAAGTCGTCTTATACCCCGGAAAATACGGTACAGTGCCCAGCCACGTTGGCTGAGCGTCATCCATACCCCAAAAGATTTCAGGTTCGATTCCCAGTCAAGGTACATACCTAGGCCGTGGGTTTGATCCCTGGTTGGGGCAGAAATGGGAAGCAACAGATGGTTGTTTCTCTCTCTCTCTCTCTCTCTCTCTCTCTCTCTCTCTCTCTCTCTCTCTCTCTCCCTCCCTCCCCCTCTAAAATCAATAAAAATACATTCTCGGAGAGGATTAAATAAGCATATAGAGAAGAAAGGAAAACCACCCAATGCTGTGGTCAGTACGACAGGCCCCTAGGACCCGGCGCGCGGCCGGTGGAGCTCTGAGATGGCCCTCCCCCGGGCGGCCCGGCTGTGCCTGGGCCCATCCCAACGCAGCCCTTTCACATCCGCCGCCTCGGGCGGAGCCTTCCCCTCCCTGTGCCCCCAGGCTCTCCCCAGGGAGAAGGGACCCAGGCTGTGCCCGCTCCCTCTCCCTCCGCCTCCCTCCTCTGGTCTCTCCTCTCCTTCACCGACCCCTGCCCGGCTTTCCAATCACTGTCTCCTCCTCCTCCACTTCCTTCCGCCCACTGTCTCTCCCTCCTCCCTCATCTACATCCTCCCCCCGCCGCTCCAGCGTCCTTCCCTCCGATCAGAGCCTGCCTTCCCACCTGACCCTGACCCCAACCCAACCCTGACCCCACCCCTGACCCCAACCCCACCCCTGACCCCAACCCTAACCCTGACACTGACCCCACCCCTGACCCCAACCCCAACCCTGACCCCAACCCCAACCCTGACACTGACCCCACCCCTGACCCCAACCCCAACCCTGACCCCAACCCTAACCCTGACACTAAACCCACCCCTGACCCTGACCCCACCCCTGACCCCGACCCAACCCTGACCCCACACCTGACCCCAACCCCAACCCCGACCCCAACCCTGACCCCGACCCTGACCCCAACCCTGACCCCGATCCTGACACTGACCCCAACCCCCACCCCACCTTGACACTGACCCTGACTTGGCTCACTGGGGCTAGACAGTGGGTAGCTAAGACCCAGACTGCCCCAGAACCGCCCTTAGGCCCGCAGGTTGGACAGGGAGGAGGGTGTGGGGTGAGGCTGGGTCCCCTGAGCCTGGTTCCCAAGGTTCCGAGGGGCACACGTGAGGGTGGCCTTCCCCCGGCTCTGCTGCTCTCCCTGGGCCCTGGGCCTGGGACCCTGCGAGGCTGGCGTCAGGGAGGGGGCGATGCCCGGCAGGGGCTCTGGGCGGTCCTGGGAGCCCCGGGCAGGGGGTGCGGCTCAAGGCCTGGGGCAGAGAGGCCCACACTCCCCTTCATGGGCGGCACTGGGCCTTCTCCTCGGGAGCCTGCGGGGACGGTGTGGGGCCCAGTGGCACCAAAGTGAGCACGGCCAGCCGCTGGCCTGGGCACGGACAGCCCGGCGCCAAGCACACAGAGAAAGTCGTTCCCTGCACCCATCCCTTCCCCTTGCTCCCCGCAGCCCCCAGCCTGCGCCCGCCCCCATGCACGCGCCTCCCTCGTCTCCCCGCCAGCTGTCCCACCACAGCTCCGTCTTCTCCAGCTGTGAACCCTTTGCGCTGACCGCTCCTTCTCCCTGCCGCCAGCCTCTCCGCCTCGCCAGGAGCACCGCCAGCAGCGCTGCGCGCGGGAACTCCCTGGCGCTGGGCAGGCGGTGGAGCGCCAGAGGGCGGCTCAGGCGCTGCCTCTGTGTCTGCGGGGTGGGAGCTGTCGGAGAGATTAGCATCCGAGTTGGGGACTGGGCTCAGAGAGTCGCCCCAAGAACTTGGGTGGGCGATGTCCCATCTCCGAGGGCCTGAGAGAACGGGAGGTCCCATGCAGCTGGGACGCCCAGCCCTGCCGCGGGCACCTGGCCTCTCCCTGCTCTGCGTCTGGTCCTCACCACCCACTCCCCAGCTCCACCCCGCTGCGCAGGGCGCTGGCTGCAGCGTGCAGCACGCCCACGCAGATCCTGGTCCAGAGCCCCCAGCCAGTTCCTACGATGTCTCCGTTGTTATGTGCTGCTGGTGGCCTAGTGCAGGGTCAGTGCACTCGAAGAGGAAATTAATTAGAAGGTGGCCCGGGGGGCAGGACAGGGGGAGAAGGGCCTGACGTGCCCTGGAGCCAACCTTCCTCGGTCCCTCCCAGGCCGGCCGCACCTGGGAGGCTCCGTGGCTCGAAAGGCAGCTGTGGAGTGAGGGGGTCCCTCTGGCAGGTGGAATCCCTCGGCCTGGTCTGCGGGAACCAGGCTGAAACCAGTCCTGGAGCCAGAGGGCACTCTGCAGAGTTGCTGCCATACAGGATGTGGAACACAATCACACGTGTGCAGTAACCAGATTCGGGTCCACCTGCCCCAGCAACAACATAACCCACGGCCAAAGGTGGAATCGCGTGGTCCTGGGAGGAAGCCGGCTCCCTCCTCTCTGGTTCCCGGTGCGTCACCTGAACCATCTGCCAAGTCACTGCAGCTCGGCAGCTCCTGCGTTGAGCGTCTGCCCCCTGGTGGTCAGTGCGCAGACAGTGGGAAAGACACTTAGCATCTTAGCCTTTTATAGACATACATGGGTTCTGTTTCTCTGGTAAGCTGTGACTAATACAATGTATTAGGGTCCTTGAAGGCCCAGGCACTGTTTGGTGTGTTTTTAATCTCACTCTAGGATATTATCCCATTGGTTTTAGAGAGAGTGGAAGAGAGAGGGGAAGACAAATATTGATGTGAGAGAAACATCGATTGGTTGCCTTCTACATGTGCCCCATCCAGGGCCCAGGCCCAGGAGAAGCCTACAACTGAGGTACGTACATGCCCTTGACAAGAATCAAACCCAGGTCCGCAGGCCGACGATCTATTCACTGAGCCAAAGTGGCCAGTGGGTAGTAGTTAAAACCAGACACCTTAACCTAGGACAGATCTGAGTTCAAATCTCAGTTTTGCCATTTGTCCCCCGTGTGGCTTCACATGACAGTACCTCTCCTTGGCCTATTTCTCTTCTCCTAAACAGTGAAAACACTGGAGTTATATAGGGCGTCTGACAACAGTGACACGCAGCACAGGCACAGGAAGCAGGAGCTGTGATGGCCACTGTGATGGCCAGTGTACTCTGTGCTTAGGCTGATTCACCAGAAGCAGCTCCTGGGTCAAATATTCAAGTAAAAGGGACTAATGACGAGTGAGAAGGGCCCTAGCCGGCTTGGCTCAGTGGATGGAGCATCAGCCCCAGGACTGAAGGGGCCTGGGTTTGATTCCGGTCAAGGGCATGTTCCTTGGTTGCGGGCTTGATTGCCCACCTGGTGGGACACATGCGGGAGGCAACCAATCGATGTGTCTCTCTCACATCATTGTTTCTCTCTGTGTCTCTCCCTCTCCCTTCCACTCTCTCTAAAACTCAATGAAAAAGATATCCTTGAGGATTAACAAAAAAATAACAATAAAATTTAAAAAGTGATGAGGGTGGGGAGAAGGGGAAGGGAGTGGGGATGTTAGGAGACTGGAACCTGCCCAGAGGGGGGCTGGCAAGGCCAGCTGGTGGTGTGTGAAGTCTGGCTTCCTGCAGGAAAGATGACAGTGAGAGGACGCTCATTAACGCTGGGGACGGTGGAACCAGGAAGGGCCTGGGGTCGAAGAAGCAACAGGAGAGCCAGGCTGGGCTGCTTGCTCACTGGGAAGTGGAAGGAGGGGGCCTTGGCGACAGGCTCAGGGTCAGCCCCGGACAGCTGCCACCACATGGCTCCCTGGCTGCAGGTCTCTCGGGGACCCTCAGAGCTTAGGAGAGGCACTCTGGGGGAGGGGGCCCCAGGGAAGGCAGCCCGGGTCCTTCCCTGAGATCTATGGGCTGAGTGTTAGGGGAGGTCTTAGGTGAAGATCTAACCAGCTTTAGCTGGTTCTCCAAAATGATATTTATTCCCTGAACTTCGTCCACCCGTGGGTGAGAGTGGCATAAATAGCACTAATTAGATTTCTGCTGTCTCCCTGCGTAGAGTGATTTAAGCTGTTCACCCTCTGATTGGGGAGAAGAATAAACCATTTACTCGTAAGTGTCCTTGGTCAGGGAAGACGGGATTTTTTAATGTTTGATGGCTGTAAACTGCCAGCAGTTTTCATAAACTGTTCTGCCTCGGTTTCCCTGTCTGCTTGTCCTGGCTGGCTGGCTGGCCTGACACGGACCTGGAAGGGAAAGGCGCCAAGTCAGATCTCATGGAGAGCAGCCTGGGCTCAGAGCGCGGGGCGCAGGTAGCCGTCTGTCGGCCTTTAGGGCTGGGGGTGTGGCCAGTGGAGACCCACTCCCTGCACCTGGCAAAGCCACAGAGGCCGCAGAGGGACAGCACACTGGGGCCAGGAGGCACCAAACAGTGCAGGTGGCAGAGTGTGTGCAGATGGTCTCTGCCCCCAGAGGCCGAGGGAGGAGGCCAGGCACAACTTCACCCCAAGTGCTGGCTGGGAGGGTGCCAGGGGGCGGGGTGGAGAAATCCGATTGGCTGAGAGGAAGGATGCCTGGCAGCCGGGCCCAGCCCCTGAGAGCGGAGCCCTGGAGGCCCAGGCACGGAATTCCCAGGACTGGAGACTTTATACTTTTATTCTTTACTAGAGGCCCGGGGCACGGAATTACCACAAGGTGCGGTGCCTGGGCCTGGCCGGTGATCGAAGCAAGAGGCCTCGCATGGAAGGCAGGTCCCAGCTGACCGCTGGGCCGGAGCAGCACCTGGACCCCCGGCCCCCTGAGCTCCCGTCTGCCTGAGTCAGGGCACCCGAGGCCCTAGTGGAGATGTGGTAATTTCAGCCGGACGCCATGGGCCGGGCACAGCGTGGGCCTCTGGGCCGCCCAGCGGTGCCACATGGAAGCCAGGTGGGCAGCACTCTCTCTCCCAGCCGGCCTCAGCAGACAAGCTGCTGTGAGAACCCACCGTGAGCCCAATCAGCCCCTGCAGTCCCAGCAGCTGCGGCCCGCTCACCCAGAAGCCCATTGGGGCCTGCAGCACTTCCACTGCTGCTGGCTGCCAGTGCCATGTCGCCAACGCCCGCCATGTTCTGCGCCGCCCCCTGGTGGTCAGTGCACATCATAGCAGGCAGTCAAACTCCTGGTGGAACTCCCAGTGGAGGGGACAATATGTATATTAGGCTTTTATTACATAGGATACTCTCCCAGGGCAGCCAACATTGACGGGCGTAGTACGGCTCTAAGATAATGCCCGAGTGAGTGAGTGAATGGTGAGCCCAGACCACTTTGGGACCCATTAAATTATCTGTTCCAAAATTATTCTCTAAACCGAGGGCTGCTTTTCAAACTGGTCACTCACAGGTTTGGGTGTGAGTATCCCAGAAGCAAACTGGCTCAGCAGGATGAAGTCTGAGGGCACCAGCCCTCGATGTCTTCTCGCCCCTTCAGTCCCCACCAAGTCAGCCCCTCAGTTGGCAGGCCATTAGGATCTCTGGGCCCTGCCCTTTGAACTTGCCTGCTCAAATACTCCCTAAAAGAATTTTATTTTTTAATACTCACCTGAGGATATGTTTTTCATTAATTTTAGAGAGGGAGAGAAACATCAATGTGAGAAACATTGTTTGGTTGCCTTCCTCATTCACTCAGATCGGAGATCAAACCGGCAACTCTTTGGTGCCTGGGATGACACTCACCGACTGAGCTACCAACTTGCTGATATACCAGTTTCGGGTTCGATCCCTGGTCAGGACACATACAAGAAGCAACAAATGCATCATAAATACTTTTTTTATTATTAATATATTTTATTGATTTTTTACAGAGAGGAAGGGAGAGAGATAGAGGGCTAGAAACATCGACCAGCTGCCTCTTGCACACCCCCTACTGGGGATATGCCCGCAAACAAGGTACATGCCTTTGACCGGAATCGAACCTGGGATCCTTCAGTTCGCAGACCGATGCTCTACCGCTGAGCCAAACCGGTTTCGGCAGCATCATAAATAAATGGAACAGCAAATTGATGTTTCTCTCTCTCAAAAATCAATAAATAAAAGTTTTTAGGGAAAGAACTTTGAAAAACAATGTACCCCTCACATAATCTCAAGTCAGCAGCTAACATTTTCCTTTGAGTTTGAACACTGCAGTTCCTATGCTTTCCAGGAATCGTCTTCCCCCAGCTGGGCCGATGGGAGGCTCTCCTAGCCTAAGCCCTGGAGCCGTCGAAACCTTACCTCACTTCATTTTTTTTTTTCTGTTCCTTTTCCTGTTCCATTTTCCCTATAGAGTTTTATCCTAATAAAATGTTTTCATTGTATCTCTTTCTGTGTATTTTATTGTGTTTTTGGAAAGCCCTAATTGTATATCTCTGTAACAAAGATCTGTATATAAATTGAAGTGTATATCCTGTGACATAAGACTCTATGTGGGGGAGAGAACCAAGATGGCGGCCTAGGTAAGCGCCTAAGCTGCCGCCTCGCACAACAATTTCAAAACAACAACTAAAAAACAGAGCAGACAACATCCAAAGCCACAGGAGAGCTGGCGGAGTGGGAAATCCACAACTAGAAAGAAGGAGAGAGGCTCACAGATCGGATCGGGAGCCGCAAAGCGCTGAGGCAGGGAGATGCTCACATGCAGAGAGGAAGGGCGGCTGGGTGCCGGGCTGGCGGGAGGGGAAAGGAAGCCCCCGACTGCACTGAACCCCAGCCCCAGCCGAAACCCCGTGGACCCAACTCATACGGGTGGAGTCTGGACTGTAGAGAAAGGCACCCGGAGACTCAGAGTCTGGGAGACTGGGGGGGCCAGCAGTCGCAGGGCGCGAGTAAGTGCACACAGAGAGGTCTGACTGCGGAGGTTGCCGTAGCCTCTCCATAGCAGGAGTCTAAGCTCCTGACTGCACTGAATACCCAGCTCCGCCTGCACTGAGCACTGAAACCCAGTTCTGGGTGAGCCCCTGGGGCACCACGCTCTTACAAGGGGAATCTGGACTGTCAGGCGGAAACTCAGGGGATCGTGGAAGGCAGAGGTCTGAGGCGTGAGCACAAAGGCAGGACTGACGGGAAGACAAGACTGTCAGCTCAGCCCTGAGACTCCGCCCCATCCAAGCTGTGCTCAGAGGCTTTTGCAGTTTTGCAAGTCTGATCCTATAAGACTGTCTCCAATACAGAAGGTATCCTGGTGTAGACACAGCTGATACTCACATCCAATAGGTCTGGAGGTCAACTCCTCCCAGTGATACCAACAACAATCAAGACTTAACTACAACAAGGCTGTAAACAGTCCACAAAGGGGAGCACCAAGAGTGTCCACATCAGGCAACTGGGAGGCTGACCCACTGGGACATATAGGACACCAAACTCACAAAGCCACCCTACCAACTCAGGGAAGCAGCAAAAATGCCGAGTCAAGGAAACAGATCTCAAACGAAAGAGATGGATAACAAAAGACCGGATATAGAGTTCAAAACCAGGGTTATAAGGTATTTCAGGAATTTCCTAGAAAAGGCCGATAAATTTAACAAGACCCTCGAGGATATGAAAAAGGACCAACTAGAAACTAAACATACACTGACTGAAATAAAAAAATATTATACAGAGACCCAACAGCAGACTAGAGGAACACAAGAATCTAGTCAAAGATTTGGAATACAAAGAGGCAAAGGACACTTCTCTGGAGAAGCAAGAAGAGAATACAGAAAGTTGAAGATAGTGTAAGAAGCCTCTGGGACAACTTCAAATGTACCAATATCAGAATTATGGGGGTGAAGAAAAACCAAGATGGCAGTGTAGGTAAACAACTGGTTTGCCGCCTCACACAACAATTTAAAAATTAAAACTAATATACAGGACATCTATCACCCAGAACCACGGGAAGGCTGGCTGAAAGAGAAAGGAGTGCAAGTGCTGAAAAGCTGAGGAGCCTCGGTACGGAGGCATGTGAATCGGGCTGGTGGCGGCTGACTGGGCACAGGCTTTTTTCAACCCCAAGGGAAACAAGCTCCCGATCACTTTGAAATCCAGTTCCTGGGGTCATGCGGGGGACCCAGACGCCTATGGGGAGAAGCGGGTCTGTTGGCCATCTGGTCTGAAAGTAAGGGTGACTCTCTTGCAGAGGTGCAAGCAGCAATCTCAGGGACGCGAGGACTTGGAAACGCAGGGACTTGGAAACACGGGGACTTGGAAATACAGAGGGCAGAGAAGGCTGAAGGCAGCCATCGTTGTTAGCCATGCCCCAGCCTAGTGACATCCCCCGCCCCACCCTGAGGCCCCGCCCGCAGCCATCGTTGTTAGCCTTGCCCCACCACACAGCTGCTTTTGCATATAAATGGCCCGTATTGTGGCAGCTTAACAAAATAAACTGCGGCTCCAGCAACAAAACCGCCAAGTCCCAAGCAAACAGGAGAAAACTGTAGTTCTTGCGGTAGCTCCTGCTGGGTGGCTCAGACAGTAGCTGAATTCTCCATTGGAGATCTGGAAACTAGTGTATCTAGTGGTCGGTGTGAGACGACACCAGATTTCAACTACTCTCATAAGGGACCATTCAAGAGACAGACCCCCCCAACCCCAGCCGAAACCCCGGGGACTCAGGCTCATACGGGTGGAGTCCGGACTGTAGAGAAAGGCACCCAGAGACTCAGAGACTGGGAGACCGGGGGAGCCGGGAGCCGCAGCGGGCAGGGTCTACAGTCGTGCGCGAGTGAGTGCGAGCAGAGAGGTCTGATCACGGAGGTTGCTGCAGCCTCTCCGTAGCGGAAGGAGTCTGAAGCTCCAGACTACAGAGACCCAACCCAATTCCGGGCGAGCCCCTGGGGCACCCACGCTCTTGCAGGGGAATCTGGGCCGGTCAGGGTAAACCCAGGGGAGCCGTGGAAGGCAGAGGTCTGAGGCTCACACACAAGGGCAGGGCTGACGGGAACCCAAGACTGTCGGCTCAGCCCTGAGACTCGGCCCCATCCAAGCAGAGCACAGAGGCTTTTGTAATTTTGCAAGTCTGATCCTATAAAACTGTCTCCAATACAGAAGGTATCCCAGAGTAGACACAGCTGATACATCCAATGGGCCTGGAGGTCAATTCCTCCCAGGGATACCAACAACAATCAAGACTTAACTACAACAAGGCTGTACACGCAGTCCACAAAGGGGAGCACCAAGAGTGTCTACCTCAGGTAACTGGGGAGGCTGACCCACTGGGCCATATAGGACACCAAGCACACAAAGCCATCCTACCAACTCAGGGAAGCAGCGAAAATGCTGAGACAAGGAAATAGATCTCAAACGAAAGAGATGGAGGAGAAAAAAAGACTGGATATAGAATTCAAAACCATGGTTATAAGGTTTTTCAAGAATTTTCTAGAAAAGGCTGATAAAATAAACAAGACCTCTGAGGATATGAAAAGGGATCTGAAATAAAAAATATTATACAGAGTCCTAAAAACAGACCAGAAGATTGCAAGAATCAAGTCAAAGATTTGGAACACAAAGAGCCAGAGGACACTCCTCTGCAGAAGCAAGAAGAGAATCCAGAAAGTTGAAGATAGTGTAAGAAGCTTCTGGGACAACTTCAAGCAAACCATCAGAATTGTGGGGATGCCAGAAGATGACAGAGAGCAAGATACCAAAAACATATTGGAAGAAATAGTGACAGAAAACTTCCCCCACCTGGTGAAAGAAATAGACTTACAAGTCCAGGAAGAGCACAGAACCCCAAACAAAAGGAATCCAAAGAGGACCACACGAAGACACATCATAATTAAAATGCCAAGAGCAAAAGACAAAGAGAGAATATTAAAAGCAGCAAGAGAAAAGCAGTTAGTTACCTATACGATTGTCAGCTGATTTCTCAACAGAAACTATGCAAGCCAGAGGGAGTGGCAAGAAACATTCAAAGTGATGAATAGTGAGAACCTACAACCAAGATTACTGTATCCAGCCGAAACAGGTTTGGCTCAATGGATAGAGTGTTGGCGTGGGGACTGAAAGGTCCTGGGTTCGATTCCAGTCAAGGGCATGTACATTGGTTGCAGGCATATCCCCAGTAGGAGGTGTGCAAGAGGCAACTGATCGACTCTCTCTCATTGATGTTTCTAACTATCTCTCTCCCTTTCTCTCTGTACAAAATCAATAAAATATATTATTAAAAAAAAAGATTACTGTATCCAGCAAAGTTATCATTCAGAATTGAAGGGCAGATAAAAAGCTTCACAGAGAAGAAAAAGCTAAAGGCGTTCACCACCACCAAACCAGTATTATATGAAATGCTGAAAGGTATTCTTTAAGAAGAGGAAGAAGAAAAAAAAGATAAAAATTATGATAAAAAATATATATCAACAAGTGAATCTAAAAATCAAGTGAATTAAAAATCTGAGGAACAGATTAAACTGGTGGCTATAATAGAATCAAGGGCAAAGAAAGGGTGGGGATTGATAGTTATCAGGGGGAAAGGAGTGGGGGGGTGCAGGAAGAGACTGGATTAAAATCATGCACCTATGGATAAGGACAATGGGGGGGGGGGGGTAAGGGCAGAGGGTGGGGTGGGAACCGGGTGGAAGGGAGCTAAGGGGGGGAAAGGAGAAACAACTGTAATAATCTGAGCAATAAAGATTTATTCAATAGCCGAAATCCGTTTGACTCAGTGGATAGAGCGTCGGCCTGGGGACCGAAAGGTCCCAGGTTCGATTCCAGTCAAGGGCATGTACATTGGTTACAGGCACATCCCCGGTGGGGGGTGTGCAGGAGGCAGCTGGTCAATGTATCTCTCTCATCGATGTTTCTAGTTCTCTATCTCCCTTCCTCTCTGTGAAAAATCAATAAAATATATTTTAAATATTTAATAAGTAAGTAAATAGACTCTGTGTTAAAAAGTTATTCTGCAGTGAGCTTATAATTACAAGACACCATTGATGGAAACTACAAATACTGTGATGAACAATACTGATTGGTCTTCCCGCACATGGCCCAGGGAACGTCGGGGTCCCAGCAGGGGTCTGTGAGACTATGAGCTACTGAAGAGAGGCTTAGTTTGGCTTCCATTCTTCAAAATCAGGGTCCTAGGATGCAGATAGGTCTGAACCCCTTGTCCATTACACTTCCAGCCGCCCTGCATCTGAGTCCCATATCCTGGAGCACATGGCAAGCCAGGAGCTGCAGTTATGTCCAATGTCCGTGGGGTGCGGTTGTGAGGACAGACCTCATCACTGGCAAAGAATCAAACATCGATTCAAAATTAAGGAAACATGCTTTTTATTTTTCCATTTCACGGAAGCACCACCATTGCCTGAGTTTCTAGTGTAAGCCACCAGGTGGCAGCAGAGAGCACAGAGCAGTGAGGGGACCCAGGAAGCGGAGAAAGGGAGTAAGTATAAGAGGACTGGACTGAAGAAGGGTGTGTCAGAGAAAACAGAGGGGGGATGTGGGCGCTAAATATGGCTCTCAGGAGCGGAAGGAAGTGCTGAGGGCACCTTCATGCCTGAGCTACAACTGAGGGAGGGAGGAGGAAGAAGGGTTAGGCTAATTCAGGGGAAGCAGGAGGTAGAGGCGCCTTGGGCGCTCTGGGAGGTCCGGCTATCAGTACTCGTCCCGGGGAGGGTCAAGGCCTGGCTCCCCCTGGGGCCCGTGGTCCGTCTGTCTCAGGGGCAGGAGGCCAGGGGTTTTCAGGTGGCTGGGGGCCTGCTGGCCAGGGGTCGTCAGGCAGGGGCGGTTTAGGGGGGTCCGTTCTAGGAGGCTTGGGCGGCCAGACTCCAGATTCAGGCGGGTCTCTCAAGGGATGACTGGGGCCTGGAGGTGGAGGGTCCTCAAAGATAGGGGGTGCCCCTGGCCAGGGGTCCCCGGGGATGGGGGCACCCTGAGGCAATGTTGGGGAGCCCTCCTCCTGTCCAGCCTCTGTGGGTGGGGGGGAGGGGTGGTCTCCACTGCCTGAGATGCCTATGGAGGAGGAAGGAGAAAGGTGAGAGGTGATGCGGGCCGGCACCAGACCCAGCCAGCAGCAGGGACACACCACAGCCTGAGCGGCCCGCAAACAGACTCAGAAATAACCCCCCACATTTACAAACCACCGAGTGACCTTAAACTGACATGAAACTGTCCCAAACATTAACATGACCTTTGAACTGAGAGGAACCCCAGCAAGCTCCATCCAGCCCTGACTGGGTCATCCCTGGTTGGCCCCTACGCTGGTCTGCAGCCCCCCAAGTGGCCCCCGGGCCTCCACGCTCCCTCACACAGCCCTCAGCTCCGCACACTGAACTCGGAGCGCAACGGCCACACGGAGCTACCTCCCAACCAGCAAGACACATGCCCTGAGCTGCACGCACCTCACACCCCTTAACTCCTCCCCTCAGGCGAATGCCCAGAACCCCTAATCCCTATGCGTCCAGTTCACCCCTCCTTCTTAGGGCCGCCTGCTTCTCCCCTCCCCAAATGCACAGCCTCGGTCCCAGCACACCTCCCAGGCACAGGCACAGCAGCAGCGTCCCCAGCAGCTTCCAGTCGAGCATCATGGCTGTCTCCTGGCTCCAATGTCAGGGGTGGGCTGAGCCTGGGTGCCCGGAACCCCAACAGGCTTTATAGGGGAGCGGCCAGCCCAGTGACACAGGAGTCCATCAAAGTAACCAGTCAAGCACGCTTGGAAGGCCACGCTGACGTGTAACCTCTAAGGCTGGCGCCCTCCTTTCCGGCTCCACTGTCGTGGCCAGTCAGGCACTCGTGCTTCATTCCTCGAAGCCTCAGACGCCCAGGAATGGAGGAGCAGGCTGGGCGGGATTCCAGGCTGAGGCGGGGCGGGAAGGGCCCCTCTCTGGATGCCTGGGATGCACCCAGGAGGGCGTCAGTGAGTCCAGAGCCTCCACCCTCCAGTTTCTGAGCTTTCCCCTGGGGCTCAGGCCTGCCCTGAAGTTCCTCTCCCTCCGACCAAGGGCTGCTCAGAGCACTCCCCGATCTAGGGCGTGGGGCCTCGAGGGGCCGAGAGGAGGGTGAGGACTTCCTGATTCCTTCTCCACCTCAGCAGTCACAGCCTCCCCTCCTCCCTCCGGACCTCCTCCCGTCCCTCCCGCCCCCTCCCACCCCCTCCTGTCCTTAGCTCCCACTCTGCCCACTTCCCCCTCACCCTTTAGGTCTAAGTCTTGTCTAAGTCTCCCACGTCCTGCTGGGACTTCCCGTCCCGGCCTGCCGGTGAGAAACTTGTGGCCCAAACAGAGCTCACTTCCTCCCCAAGTAGTTCCCCACCTGTCTCCCCCGAGCACAGGGCACCACTGTCCCTCCGCGGCCCACACCCACCTCTCCCAGCCGCCCAGCCCCAATCGCCACAGCCTAATCCGCTCCTTTCACCCGCGCACACCCACAGCCAGCCACCTGGGCTTAAAAACATCAACTGCCTCCCTGTTTAAAAAGTACTCAAGCCCTAACTGGTTAGGCTCAGTGGAGAGAGTGTCAGTCTGCGAACTGAAGGCTCCCCGTTTGAGTCTGGTCAAGGGCACAGGCCCAGGTTGTGGGCCAATCAGTGGTCCTCTCATCATTGATGTTTCTCTCTCTCTTCCTCTCTCTCTGAAATCCGTAAAAATGTTTACTTAAAAAAATAATAAGTACTCAGGCACAGACAGCAGGCTCAGTGGTTGAGCATCAACCTATGAACCAGGTCACAGTTCCATTCCCACATTGCGGGCTTGATCCCCGGTCTCCCCTCCCTCCCTCTGAAAATAAAAGTATATTTTTTAAATATAAAAGTGCTTGAGGGCTTTCTGCAGACTCAGGGTGAGCCTCCAGCGTGCCCTGCAGCGCGCCTCACACTCCCCGCGGGGACTCCTCCGCTCAGCAGCCTGACCCACCCCAGGGCCGCCCTGTCCCCCGCCAGCGCCCGTCACGTGGCCTCCTTCCTTCTCTCCCAGCACTTGGTTGTTCAGTGGGCACTGGTCCATGGGCTCTCCCGGGGCCCTGCCTGCCGAGGGGGTGAAGGTTTATCCTCCTCACTCCGGCACCGATTGCCTCCCAGAGGTAACCTAGAGAATAAAGAAACCTGGCACTGCTCAAACAGCTCCCCAGCAACGAGGAGAGGGGTTGGAAAAGGCACCTGTGTGGGACCTCCTCGTTCCAGCGGCAGTGCACGGAGCACCCCAGACACAAGACATCCGTGCAACGGCTCCATTCAGTCATCTTTTCAAATGTATATATTTTTATTGATTTCAGAGGAAGGGAGAGAGATAGAAACATCAATGATGCAAGAAGATCATTGATCAGCTGCCTCCTGTACGCCCCACACTGGGGATCGAGTCTGCAACCCAGGCTTGTGCCCTGACTGGAATTGAACCTGGGACCCTTCAGTCTGCAGGCAGATGCTCTATCCACTGAGCCAAACCGGCTAGGCTATTTAGTCATCTTTATTGAGGCACAGAATCCAGACACCTTGGTGGCTGGTATCCCCGAGGGCAGGCCCGCAAACCTCACCCCATTTCACGCTCCTCCCGGCCCGCTGGGCCCCTCTGAGCACCCAGGCACTCCGCGGGCCTGGCTGCGGGAGAGTTCTGGCTGTCTCCTTGAGAAGCGGACTCCTCTTCGGAAATGGCCTCACTCAGACTCTGCAGGTCATCCAGCAGGATGGAGAGGGATTCTGGGAAAGACCAGGGGATGGGAGCCAGACAAGAGAAGGTCATGAGGTCCTGTGCAGAGGAGCAGGGCTGCCCCTGGGGGGGGGGGGGGGGGGGGGCGGGCAGGGGGTTGAGGGAGGAACTGCTCAGGTCCATGGCAGATGTGAATAAAGTGTCAGAGAACAAGGCTCATGCACGGGAGTGTGTGGGGTGGAGATTCCAGAAGCGCACACACACACACACACACACACACACACACACACACACACCCCGTCTATCTCTTCCCATTTAGACACTACCTTTAGTGGCTGCCCTGGGGCCAGGCGCTGCTGCTGGAGGTGCCTGCGGCCCTGCCGGCAGAGGGCTGGGCTGCACAGACCCCTCCTTATCCAGGGGAGGAAGAACTGCCAACAGCCGCTGCTGCTTGTAATGGGAGAGGAGACCCTCCTGCTGCAAGGTGGCCTGGGAAGGAGAGGGTTCAACACCGCCTAGCAGGGCAGCCTCCCCCTCTTCTCTCCAGGCCTCTGCTCCCGACCAGCCGGCCCGCTCCCCTACCAGCAGGAGGTTCTTGTCCCTCTGCAGCTCCTGCAGGCGCTGGGCCAGCCGCAGCCCCTCCTCCTTCCGGGCCTCTTCCTGCAGGCGCCGGAGCTCCTGGTTGCGCTCCTTCTCCCGGGTGGCTCTGCGCTGCATCTGGCGCAGGGAGACCACTGGGGGACAGGGGACAGGTGTGGGCTCCCGGAGGGCGCGAGGCACCATGGAAACCAGCCTGGGATGATGGGCAGGAGCCTGGTCGCAGCCTGGTGACCGCCCCTTCAGTACAGGGAGAGCGGTTGTCGCTCCAGGACCCTGTGAATCTGCTCCCCACCAGAACCTTCCGGAACCGAGGGGAAGTCTGGATATGAGCTGAGTATGACATTTTGTCCAACAAATGTACATTTTCACCAGTGTCGTGATGGCGCTGAGCCTCTGTGGGACACTTTCCTCTCTGTAGGAGGCAGGTCAACACCATGATGCTTGTAGTTCACAGGCTCCCCAGAAGTGAGTCTGGTGGTGTGTGCAGACCAGTGTGGCAGGTGAGTGAGGGCGGGGTGGAGGCGCAGGACGATGCAGGCGCTCGTCCCAGGACTGTCCTCCCTTATTTTTCCTAATGAAGAGCTGGGGTTCCTCGGTGGGAGGCGTGGAGGGGCGCCGCCTTTGAGGAGGGTGCTGGCTATCGGGGTGCTTTCCCGGAGAACTCAGCTGACCGTTCCCTAGTAACTCCATCACCCGCATACTTCCAAGGAGCTTCACAGAAAGCTTCTAAAATAACCTGTCTGCACACCTCCGTCTTCCTGGACACCCACGTCCAGCCCACGAGCCTCACCAGCCTTGGCGTGCTCCCTCCGGGCCTCGTTCAGTCTCCTTTCTGCTTCCGAGAGCTGTTCCCGCAGCCGGGATTCCACTTCCGCCACCTTCTCTTGCAGAGCTGGGTGAAGGTGCACATGGGGCGTCGGGGAGCTGGGGCTCATGGACCCCCCTCCACGCCCATTTCCCTGCTGCTCACCTTGCCCGTAGACCTGCTGCTGCTGGGTCAGCTCCTGCCGCAGACTGGCAGCCTCCTCCGTGCTCTCCTGCTGGCCCTGGCGAGCCGCTTCCAGCTGCAGCCCCACGCTGGCCAGGGACTCCTGGGTCCGCCGCAGCTCCTGCTCCAGCTGCTGGGCCACCTCACTCAGCTGCTGCCTCTCCGCCTCCCCTGGAAAGGGGTGGGCTCAGGATTCCTCCGTCCTCTCCATGTCCTCGGCCCCAGCCCGCAGCCCCCAGCGCGCTGCCTCTGTCCCAGCTGGACAGGGACCCAGGCCAAGCGTACCTTGCTCCCGGGCCCGGCCCACCTCCTGCTGGATGATGTGGGCACTGAGCTGCACCTCTGCATCCAGGCGGTTCCGCTCTTCCCGCAGCTGCTCCAACTCAAGGCTCACCTCCTTGGTCGGCGGGGCTGGGAGGTGGCTGAGACAGAGTGGGAGAGGGGTCACCCAGCTGCCTAACTCCTTCACCCCATCCCTCCTCATTCCTATTGTTTTGGGTCCCAACAACTAACACCTGAAAGCCCCCCACCATCCTCCAATCCACTTCCAAGTGCCCCAAATTTACCTCTCCTGGCGCAGCTGAGCAAGGACCAGTTTGCGAGCCATCAGACCTGGGAGGAAGGCAGACAGCAGCAGGTTTGGAACGGAAAGGGAGGTGGGAAGAAAGAGGAAAGGGCTCCAGCTGAGAAGGCAGGAGGATGGACACGGGCAACAGACAGCTGGCGGGTGGGGTGGGGCAGGGCAGATCTGGTCTGGCAGCTTCTACCCACCCTGAATAGTGTGGACCTTGCGGACGGCATAGCTGACTCGGCTACTGAGGCTGGGCAGCCGGGCTGCAGCCTGCTCCACCTCGGCCATGCTGTTCTGGAGCCAGATCTGAAAGCTGGACAAGGTACAAGGCCGCTCACCTTCCACCCTCCTCATCCCAGGACTTGCCCTGCTGTAGGCACCTCCCTCTAGCCTGCTCTGAGGCGGGCCTGCGGGCGGCAGGGAAGGGAAATCGGGAGTTGGGAAAAGAAAAGCTGAAGTCAAGTCGTGCCCGGACTCCTCGGCCAATAAGACAGGAAAACCTGGGGCCTGAGCCCTGGAATGACTGCCACATGGAGGGGCCCGGCTGCTCATCAGAGAAGCACGCTGCTCCTGGTCCCAGCAGTAAAGCCGCCAGGTTCATGGGAACACCTATCTGGGCCCAGGTGCGGCTGAAGGCAGCGGGAGCAGGCATGGCTCTGGCGAGTGCCACAGGCTGGCTCATCTGGAGCCACCCAGGCCCTGGTGCCTCTGCAGGTCAGGGCCTCCCCCCGCACTTGTGCCACACTCAGGGGGGGTGCACTCAGGTGCCTCTTTCTAAGGAACAGAGCCATGGCTCCGTCGGTTTTCTAAGGGACCCGTTCCCAAGAAGCAGTAAGTGCCTGTGTATCTACCATCGGAGATCACGGTCACCCCTCAGGGTCCCGACCCCAGTGAAGGCCAGGTGCATCCCTATTGGCTGGCTGTGCCCCCACCAGAACCAACGTGGCTCCAAAGACCAGAAGCCTCGCTGAGGCCGGTTTGGCTCAGTGGATGGAGAGTTGGCCTGCGAACTGGGGGTTCCCGGGTTTGATTCCGGTCAAGGGCACATGCACTGATTGCAGGCACATCCCTAGTGGGAGGTGTGCAGGAGGCAGCTGATTGATGTTTCTCTCTCATCAATGTTTCTAGCTCTCTATCCCTCTCCCTTCCTCTCTAAAAAATAAAAAAATAAATAAGTCAATAAAAATAAGTAAATAAATAAATGAAGACCCAGAAGCCTAAACAGGCCCGGTGGGGGGCACGGCAGCATCCAGGGGCAGGGCTGGAACTCGGGGCAGTCAAGTCTCTGCCAACAGAAAAGCAGGCAGACACAGGCTGCCTGCGGGTCCCTCGGCAAGCAGAGGCCACTTCACGGAAACTGCACTGCGATGCCAAGCCCTCCGTGGCTTATTAAGGCCATTTTCTGATCCGGCCTCCATACCGTCTACAACTAGCTTCTGTGTTTCCCCGAAAATAAGACATCCTCCGAAAATAAGACCTACTTACAGGTTTCCTTCTGAGTGAAATATAATGCATCCCCCAAAAATAAGGCCCCCCCCTTATTCTGAGGTTCTGTCTCAGAATGCTATTGCTAAACATGAGAGATTTGGTCCACTTATTCTGAAAGAAATGGCGTTACAAGAAATTCACCAGGAAATTCAGGAATTGGATTGTTATGATGATGTTCCAGAAGATGATGACATGATTGTCATTGAATAAATGAGTAAATTCTTGATACGTAGGATTCAGTTTGTCTGGTTTGTGTTGACAACTACCATACTACCGTACCGTATACAGGTAATAAATTTCCTTTATTTTCATTTAACAATAAATGTGTACCGTATTCTTCTTCATGGAAAAATAAGACAGCCCCTGAAAATAAGACCTAGCGCATCTTTTAGCAAGGCCCATTCAGTATGTCCTCACACCGAAGGAAAACCCTGCCCACAGCAGTCTTTCTGCTCTCCTGCAGGTGGGAGCACATGCGACAGACTGAGCTCGGGTGGTGGTTTACCGGAACTATCAATACCTGCTCTGTTTCCCTGTGTGCGTGAAACCTTCCATAATTTTTTTTAATATATATCTTATTGATTTTATTTATTTATTTATTTTTACAGAGAGGAAGAGAGGGGGATAGAGAGTTAGAAACATCGATGAGAGAGAATCATCGATCAGCTGCCTCTTGCACACCCCCTACTGGGGATGTGCCCGCAACCAAGGTACATGCCCTTGACCGGAATGGAACCTGGGACCCTTCAGTCCTCAGGCTGACGCTCCATCCATTGAGCCAAACCGGTTTTGGCCTTCCATCATTTTTTAAAGTTCATTAGTCCACAAGGTACAGATTCAACAGAAGGGGCTGGTGGGCAAAGTCCATCCTGCAACGCAATTTTGAGAGGAGGTAGCAGTAAGCCTTTGCAGAGCCCAGGCCCACACAGGCCTGGCCAGTGTGGCTCTGTGGTTCAGTGTCGAACTATAAACCAATTCCCAGTTAGGGCACATGCCCGGGGTTACAGGCTCCATCCCTGGTAGGGGGTGTGCAGCCAATCAATGATCCTCTCTCATCGCTCACTGATGTTTCTATCTCTCCCTCCTCTCCCTTCCTCTCTGAAATCAATAAAAAATAAAAAAAAATATTGGGGGGGGAAAAAAAGAGCTCCATGCAGACCAGGTACCCCAATGTGCAAGGCGAGGGGGGTGCTTCCCAGCACCAGAAGCTTCGCTTCTCCTTAGAGGCCCTTTTGAAGGCTTTATACGGAGTCAGGAAGGAAATGCAGCGGGACTTGCAATTGGTTAAGAAGAAGTTGTCATGCATTTTAAATGAACTACCTACACGAATTTTTCCCAACTACTCAGGGCATGCCTGTATTAATAAAATCTGTGAGAGGAAGTAAGAACAAGTCTCCACACGCCCCATCTGAGAACAGCTGTGCAGGTGGGACCCTCCCAGGGCTCCATTTAGCTCAGGCTGTTGCTGCATCAAATGCAGGAGGACGCTTGCTCACCTCCAGCCACACAGGCAATGGCAGCCAGAGTGACCCTGGTGTGAACGCAGAGGGGCTGCCCCGTAAGATGAACCCAGGAGCTTTTACACGGCTAAGTCCTCCAGCCCGCACCCCAGCAGCTAAGTCCTCCAGCCTGCACCCCAGCAGCTAAGTCCTCCAGCTCTGCACCCCAGCAGCTAAGTCCTCCAGCCCGCATCCCCCAGAGGCTAAGTCCTCCAGCCCGCACCCCAGCAGCTAAGTCCTCCAGCCTGCACCCCAGCAGCTAAGTCCTCCAGCCCGCATCCCCAGAGGCTAAGTCCTCCAGCCCTGCACCCCAGCAGCTAAGTCCTCCAGCCCGCATCCCCCAGAGGCTAAGTCCTCCAGCCCTGCACCCCAGCAGCTAAGTCCTCCAGCCCTGCACCCCAGCAGCTAAGTCCTCCAGCCCGCATCCCCCAGAGGCTAAGTCCTCCAGCCCGCACCCCAGCAGCTAAGTCCTCCAGCCCGCACCCCAGCAGCTAAGTCCTCCAGCCCTGCACCCCAGCAGCTAAGTCCTCCAGCCCGCATCCCCCAGAGGCTAAGTCCTCCAGCCCTGCACCCCAGCAGCTAAGTCCTCCAGCCCGCATCCCTCAGAGGCTAAGTCCTCCAGCCCTGCACCCCAGCAGCTAAGTCCTCCAGCCCGCATCCCTCAGAGGCTAAGTCCTCCAGCCCGCATCCCCCAGAGGCTAAGTCCTCCAGCCCTGCACCCCAGCAGCTAAGTCCTCCAGCCCGCATCCCCCAGAGGCTAAGTCCTCCAGCCCGCATCCCTCAGAGGCTAAGTCCTCCAGCCCGCATCCCCCAGAGGCTAAGTCCTCCAGCCCGCATCCCTCAGAGGCTAAGTCCTCCAGCCCTGCACCCCAGCAGCTAAGTCCTCCAGCCCTGCACCCCAGCAGCTAAGTCCTCCAGCCCTGCACCCCAGCAGCTAAGTACTCCAGCCCGCATCCTCCAGAGGCTAAGTCCTCCAGCCCTGCACCCCAGCAGCTAAGTCCTCCAGCCCACATCCTCCAGAGGCTAAGTCCTCCAGCCTGCACCCTCCAGTGGCCTAAGGCTCTTAAACTCCAAGGTGTCTGGGAGGCTGGGGAAGCAGAAATCCCCCCCCCCCCCCAGCACACCACCTCTATCCCAGACACCTGCTGATAGCCTTGGCCACACGCTTCAGCTGCTCCTCAGCCGAGGTGGTCTGCTGCTGCTCCCGGCGCCGGGCTTCCTGGGCCCGGCCCAGCTCCACCTGCAGGGACTGTGAAGGAGACAATAAAGGGAAAGGTCCCTTCTCCGGGGCCCTGGCCCATGGACAGGCTCCCAGGCCTCCCTTAGCCCCTGACTGTGGCAGGCTCTGACCTTGGCGCCCATCCGCTCCACCTCCACCTGCGCAGCTTTGTCCTCCAGAGAGCGCTGCAGGATGGCGTGCTCCTGGCTCTGGGCGGCCACTCTTTCCTGGAACTCTGCCACCTGGGGGAGGAGAGGCAGGCAGACACTGGAGCAAAGGTCTCAGAAAGAACTCCACTCAGGGAGACAGAAGCTTGGGTTCCTCAGAATGGAGCCTGAGTCCAGGTCTCCACACAAAGCATGTGCCCTGCACCTTGAGGGCCGTTCCTCACCATCCTACCCAAGGCTGCCCCCACACACACCCCTAGTCCCCACTCTTCACAGCACACATGACTTCTTGACGTTATCTAGCCGTCTGCTGGCCTGTTGCGTCTCTCCAGGACTTTAGCTGTCTTTGTCTAGGGCTGTTCCCAGCACGCGGCAGCCACTCGGTAACACTGGTTAGATGCCACCCCTTATGTAAAGAAGACAGGGAACCATGGGAGGAAGAGCGCCAAGACCTGTCCCTTCAGCTGCTGCGTGCACGCTCTGTGCTCCAGTTCCTGGGTCTTCAGCTGCACCATGAGGGCGAACACCTTCTCCCGCCAGCACTTCAGCAGGGCCTGGCTCTTCCTGGAGAACTCGGGCTCCAGGGCATCTGACGGTTGCACCTGCATGGCGGGGGGTGAGGGGGTGTCAGTGTGGCTCCTGAGGGAGCAGAGGAAGCTGCATCTTGGTTTCTCTCTGGGCTGCAGGTGACAGGAGCCACAGAGGCAGAGGTGTGTGTGCAGGGAGGGGAGCTCTCAGCAGGGTCCCGCCCACAGGGAGGCGCGGGGCGAGGGGCCTACCTTCCTGGCCAGCTCCTCTTCCTGCATGGACAGGATGTGCATGAGGCTCTGCACGCGCACCTGCAACAGCTCCGCAGTTGTGTGCAGGCCATCCCGGTCCTCCTGCAAGTGCTGCCAGGGAGCAGGGCAGAGCGCACCGTCTGCACCCACTCTCCCGGGGCCCGTACACCCTCCCCGTCCTGGGCCACCCACCTGCACAGACGTGCCCTGCACCTCACCTGCACAGCCTCCAGAAGCTCCAGTCGCTCTGATTCCCATGCCTGGCTGTTAATCTCGGGGGGAACTTGTTCCCCCACATATCTCCGTAGGTTCCCAACCAAGGTCACCTGAGCCTCCAAGTCTTCTTGGGTCTTGCTAGGATTAGTGTGGGGATGGGGCAGCCATCAGGGGGCACCTAGGAGACTCACCCCACCCACCACCTGCTGGGGCCCCCTTGGCCACCCACCCACTTACCTCAGCTGCTCCCTCAGCAGCTCAGCCTCCCTCTGGGCCAAGGCCAGCTCCTTGGCTTCCCCGGCCCTGCTGGTTTCCAGACCGGTCAGAGACTTCTCCAGGCCCTCGGCTTTGCTGGTCAAACTGGAAAGAGCCTCCTGGTGAGCCCGTGTCAAGGAGGACAGCTGTAGAGAGAGGGGTCTCAGCAGGGACTGGCTCACCCCCACACCTGGGCTTTCCAAATCTCCCCTGGCTCTGGCCTTGTCTCCCACTTCCTGTAACCTTAGGCAGCAGCCCAACACATGGCCCACGGGCCTCAAGGGCCTGGCAAATGGGGCCGACCCTGGAGCCTTTAACTCCCCATCGCACCCCAACTCATCAGCAGCGCCTGCCTGGACTTCCCCCAAATCACATCTTCACTTCTCTCCTCTGGCCAGCAGCCTGGGGTGGGCCACCCTCACCTCAGCAACCACCTCCCGACCAGTCTTGAGGGGCTCCAGCGGCTGGCATTCTGAGCAAAACCCAGCTCCTTCCCTCGGCTGCAAAGCCCCTGCAGGGACCCCTGCCCACCGCGCTGAGCCCATCTCCTGATTCCACATGTCACCGCCACCTCCTCGGGGCCTCCCTGGCCCCTCCAATCCCCACCACCACCGCTCGGTCCTGCTGCCTGCTCCTGGCCCCCAGCACTCGCTGCCGTCTGATGGACCTTGCAGTCCCACAGCCCACACAAAAGGAAGCTCTGGAAGGCGGGCGGCTCGCCCTTTCCTCACTGTATCTCAGTGGTGTCAGGGACACTGCGGGGGTCATGGGACAGACAAGGACGTGGGAACACGGCTGTCCTCATCTCCAGTCCGTCTCCCGTCACCCGATTTCCACGCCACATTTAGAGTGAACTTTTTGGACATAAATTACAATCATGTCATTTCCTTGTTTTAAACCTTTCACTGGTTGCTCATTGTCCTTTTTTTGAAAAAAATATTTTTTTTATTAATTTCAGAGAGGAGAAATATCAATGAGAGAGACATCCACTGGCTGCCTCCTGCACGGCTCCTACTGGGATCTGAGCTTGAAATCCAGGCAGATGCCCTGACCCAGAATCGAACTGTGACCTCCTGGTTCACGGGTGGACACCCAACCACTGAGCCTTGCCACTAAACTGGGCGTTCATTGTTCTTAAGATAAAGTTCTGGATGGGCCTGAAGCCTCACAGTCCCAGGACCACCCGGAGCCCCCCAGCTCCTGCACTCAAACCCCTCTGGCCGCCTCCTGTCCCACATGCTGCCCCCCGTCACAGCAGCTCCCACCTCCACCGCCCATGCCCAACAAGCCAACTTCTCAGAACAAAAGTCACCTCTTGTTCTGGCCAGTTTGGCTCAATGGAGAGAGCATCAGCCTGTGGACTGAAAGGTCCCAGGTTCCAACCTGGTCAAGGGCACAGGCCCAGTAGGGGGCCTGCAGGAGACAGCCAATCAATAGTTCTCTCTCATCATTGATGTTTCTCTCTCTCCCTCTCCCTTTTTCTCTGAAACCAATTATATATATATAATTCTCCTCTTCTCTTTATGCATCTTTGGTGACTCTAAAGGCCATTTATATTTTTCTCTATCACTGGCTGGATTGTTGACTTCCTTGTATCAATTTTTACACAATTATCGAGTAGGGATATTAGCTTTCTGTGATATGAGCTGTAAATATTGTTCCTAATTTACCTGTTGTCCTTTTTTATATTTTTTTTTATTGGTTTCAGAGAAGGAGGGAGGGGAAAAAGAGAGATAAACCAGTGATGAGAATTGTTAATTGGCTGCCTCCTGCACACCCTGGGGATCAAGCTTGCAACCCCAGGCATGTGCCCTTGACTGGAAGCGAACCCAGGACCCCTCAATCTACAGGCCGACGCTCTACCCACTGAGCCAAACCAGCTAGGGCTACCAGTTGTCCTTTAACTTTGCTTTTATTGCCATTCCTAAGTTTACTAGTAGTATTATAAAGTCAACATTCCAATCTTTTGTGGCTCAGGCTCTTGATTCATATGGAAAGACCTTCCCCACTCACCCGGGAGTTAAAGTCCTCCCCCAATCACGCTCTGGCAGGAGCTGACTTTCTTTGTATTCCCCAACCAAGGCCACACTCCGCGGCAGGACGAGGACACGGCAGACGAGTGCAACCCGTCAGCCAGCCAGACACTGGAGCTTCGCAGAGATGCAGACCAATGCCACTCTTCCACTCACTGCTTTTGTTTTAGGAAGTTTGATTTTTAAATTTTATATAAAGTGATTATGTAATGGAGTTTTTAAATGAAGTAATACATTTTTTAAAGTTAAAAAAAAAACACACAAAAAAACCCTTCTCCACTCAAGGTTACCATGAATTCACCCAGGTTTTCTTCCGGTATCTTTATGGTTCCATTTCTTAATATGCGGACTTATTAGGTGACCTTCCTAGCTTCCCACCAGCTATGGCTTCCCTGTCCTTCTTCACGGCGCTTCTCCCACAGCAGGCAACTACTTAGGATTAAATCAGTGTTGAATGCATGTCGGCCTCTAGGCCGCCAGCTGCACCCAGGCGGGCAGGGACTGGCTGGTGTGTTCACCAGAGGCCCAGCTCCTGTCTCAGGGATGGAAGAGCAGCACTGATAATGCTTACCAACTGAACAGTCTCCTTCCTAGCTCAGCTCGGGCCCACCCCGCGGTGCTCCCAAATTAACTGGGTACCCAGAGTGAGGTAGGAAGACAGATTACTGCCTACTGAAGGGGAAGGAGAGCTTCAGGTGGTGGGTGGTCAGCTGAGTTCTGGGAACAAAGCCATCTGAAGTCCAAGAGCCATCTGAAGATGCTCTTTCCAGGGCATCTTTTTCCACATCTGCTCTCTGCAGGGAAGCCCTGCCCAGATCCCACTGAGAAGGTGAGGCCTTCCCATCCCCACATTCACCTGCTCCTGGTGCAGCCTTTGAACCTCCTCCAGCTCCCGCTGGCTCCCCTCTTCCAGGTTCTTCCGGACAACTTCAGCCCCCGCCAGGGCGGCTCGCAGGCCCTCGGCCTCAGCTCGGCCAGCCTTCTCTGCCCGGGCCAGGGCCTCCAGCTCCATGGCCTGGGTCTCCAGCTTCATCTTTTGCTGTAGCGAGGTTTCCCGAAGGACCCGGACTTCCTCCTCAAGCCGTCGCAGCTCCTGCAGCTGCCGAGAGATCAGCTCTGCCTGCTGGCGCAAGGCCTGTGACCCCTGCTCCACAGACCTTGAAAGACAGGGTGGCACAGGTGAGACCTGTCTCGGAGGCTGGGAAGGTGACCCCAGAAGAGATCCCTCTGCTCACGTGGGGAGATGGGGGAATGAAGCTGGACTTAGGAGTCTCTGCATTTCCATCACCATCGCCATTCACCAAGGCCCTGCTAAGCATATCAGGTCTAGTCTCTGGGCTCATGGCTCTCTAGCAGTGAGCATCAACTGTGTCCCACAATTCTTAAAACCTACAATAACTGACCTCTTTTTCCTTAGATTGCCAAGTAAAAAAGATGACAACAGCTAACACAATAGCTGTGGGGTGTGAGCACTTGGTTTTGGACCATAAATATATAAATCACGAGAGTTGTACCTTATTGGTCACATCGAATAAGGTTGCATCTGATTAGTTCATTCTTGCTATCAGAAATCCTTATATACAAGTATAGGCACCTAACTTTTTATAAAATGTTTTCATTGTTTTCAGAATGGGAGATGGAGAGATAGAATATCAATAGTGAGAGAGAATAGTTGATTGACTGCACGTCAATAAACTACGCAGTCCCAGCCTTCAGCGAAGTCTCCTGGTGCCCATACAGCTTAAAACAGCAGTCGCCAACCTTTCGGACCTCAGGGACCATGGGTTGGCAACCGCTGGCTGAAAGCGCCTGGGACCCAGCTCTTGGCGCAGCTTCTGACTGAGGCCCAGATCTGAGGCAGGACTTCAGCAGAAACGACAGCCTACAGAAACTAAGTGAATGGCCATAGGACTGTAGCCAAGCTAGGAACTGAGAGCCTGTGTCCTGATCAGCTCTGTGTGGTCATCATGCTCCTTGCCCACTGGTGGGGCCCAGGGAGACCCACCCGCAATTCCACTCCAGAGCACAATGCGTAACGGCCTGCTGGTTTATCAGGGAAAGACACGCAGGAACCACCAATACGCAGCTCTACGGACAACACGTCAACAAACAGCAGGGCCCGCTCCGACAGCACTACCCACCAGAATGAGCCCATACTAGCAGTCTGAACTTCATCCTCTGCCTTATTATGGTCAGCTGTTGGTCAATGTCTCCTCCCTTGGAATTTTAAGGAAATCACTGATACCAGGATTTCTCCTATTTGTTATCCCCACCGCTAGCCTCTAGCATGTTCTTCTTACTATTTATGGATTGTAGGCACCAATAATTGCTATGGATAAATGAACAAATTATGGAACTAAGGTCTGGACTAGGGTAAGGAACCTATTTCAGTGAAGAATGGTCACTGGCAAGCAAGCCTGAGAAGTGGCAATGGACCCCTACCTGCCCCTCCACCCCGGCTCCTGCCCATCGCCAGACACGTCCTGTTCCCACATGATCTCTTGAGGCCTCTGGATGTCTGGCCGCCTCTCTGAGACACCTCGATGGGCCAGGGGAATGTCTGAGACCCAGGTGGGGGCCATTCTTGGCAGGGTTGGAAGGGGCCGAGCTTGGAAGTGGGATGGAGGGATGAGCCCAGTGGAACCTGAGGAATCACAAGGACAAAGATGGTCAGTTTCCGGGGAGAGACAACACTGGTCCCCTGCCCGGTCCCACTGACCTGAAGGTCGAAACATCTCCACATTATATGAAGCCTCTAGATTCTGTGTCCAGCCATCTACCTTCCCCTGGACAGGAGGAGAAACAAGGACACTGCAATTCAATGCTCCTTCCAAAGAGAAAGCCCCTGAGACAAAGTCTCCGTCCTCAGACAGAGCCAGGCCCCGCCGAGCTCCTCTTCCTACTTCCCAGAAGAGACGCCCACAGACCACGCTGGACCCAGCCTGGCCCCTGGCAGAACCACGGCCACAGCCAGGGTCGGGGGACTCTACTGAGAGGCTGAGGGGGTTCAGGGTCCGGGCGCGCCTTTACCCTCCTCCTCAAGTTTCTACCGACTCTGCCATTCCTGGTCGCGCGTGAGAACGGTGTGCAGTGCAGGGGCTGCGAGCCCAGGCTCCAGAGACCCCTCCAAGGCTCGGCAAGGCCTGGGGGAAGCCCATCCACACACCAAGCCAGGACCCCCGGGTCCCTCCCGACTAAAGGGCTGGCCCAAGGCCTGGCCCCGGAGGGATGTGACCGTATGCCCGGCAGCTCGGCTCCCCAGGACCCCGCGGGGTCCAGGCTGCCTAGAGCCCCGGGCAGAAAAGCCAGCTTCCGGACATCTCACAAACCTCCCAGCAGCTTCCGGTTCCTGTCCACTAGCCCGTCGGCTGCCCACCCGGCCGCCCACCCTGCTCCCGCCAGAGCCTGGGCACCGAGGCTCAAAGCCTCCCACCCTCCCACCCAAATTCCCCTGTCCCCCCAATCTGCGAGTCCTACCGCCCGCCCTGCCCTCTAATCTGCTTTCCTCCTGAGGGCATTGCCCGGCTCCCTCAGCTCCTCCACAGCCCGCTCCCGCCCCCCGCCCCCCACGGGCTCTCAGCCCCACCCCTCCCGGGACATGGAGCTTCGCCCCGCTGGACCCTGAGCGCTAAGGCTGTTCTGCACCTCGTCCGTTCCGGCACCGCCCCTGTCCCCTCTACCCCGACCAGCCCCGGGACCACCCTCGAGGCCCCGTTCCGCCCCTTCCCTCCCCCAACCGCCGCTCCCGAGGCCCTCACTTAGCGCGAGAGCCTGCACCGAGCTCCGGCCGGCCTCGGCCTGACCGCGCCTGCGCAGAGCGGCCGGTGGCGGGCCGGAGGTGCACGCAGGCGCGGTAGTGTCTAAAGCCGGGCCGGAAGCCGGCGCTGCTGTCTCCGCGCCCTGGCGGCTCCTCCCAACTCCGGGGACCCGGGAAAACTTGTAAACCAATCAGAAAAGGCTGAGGCGGGACCTGCGTTTGACCCTGACCAATGGAACGGAGGAGACCCGAAGCTGGCCAATCAGGAACGGCACGAGGCAGGCTTGCGGGAGCCGAGTTCGGACCCGGGAATTCCGAAGGCGGGTCCGCGCTGCCCGCGCGCAGAGGCCGCGCCCCCCCGGGCCCCGCGCCCTTGCTGTCAAACAGCTGCGGAGCGCCCGCCGGGCCGGAGCCCGAGTGTCCCGGACGCCGCACCGGTCGGCACTGCCTGCAGAGACCGTACCACGCGGTAGATCCGACCCTGAGCTGGGCTGGGGTGGGCAGAAGGCTAGGTTTGCCTTGCATCGTCTCGGGGAGCTGTTTCTCTCCACCCCACCCCGAGAAGCTGGGCAGATAGCGTTTAGGTCCAGGGTCTTGGAAACGTAGGGACCCTTTTTCTCTGCCTTTTGGGGGTGACAGTAGAGTCACTTCCCACTGGGTTTCAACCTAACTAGCCATGAGTGAGGGGTTGGCCAGAAGAGCGAGGCGCGGGCGAGCTGGAGGGCTGGCTACTCCCTTTGGATAAGCGGGTCTGACAGGAAAAAGCTATTTTCTCCAAATGTCATTGCGGCGATAAGTTAGCATTGCAGAATTAGGAGCACACCAGTTTACAGTTCCCCGGAAGCTGCCTAATGGTATGTTGCTTCCAACAGATTGAAGGCTCCCGGAAATTCTGCGGCCCAAGGATCCGGCTCATCCAAGGTGTCACAGTGCCCCGAATTTTTCCGCTTTTGGAGCTGCTTGCCAGCCATTTTGCATCGCGTGCCTAGGACCATTGCATTCTGGATTGGCTCAAAGTTGGAAATGCACAAAGCATAACTCAAGCTTGCACCAGACAGAAAGTGAGCCTAGCCTACCGTGCATGGATCTCTGAAGTGGAAGAGGTGTGCAGCGCACCGCCTATGCTGCCCTGCTTCCAGCTGCTGCGCATTGGGGGCGGCAGGGGCGGCGACCTCTACACTTTCCACCCCCCAAGCGGAACTGGCTGCACCTATCGTTTGGGCTGCAGGGCCGACCTGTGTGATGTGGCCCTGCGGCCCCAACAGGAGCCCGGCTTCATCTCGGGAGTCCATGCAGAGTTGCACGCTGAGCGCCAGGGTGATGACTGGAGGGTCAGCTTGGAGGACCACAGCAGCCAAGGTGAGCAGTAAGCAGTTCAGGGATGGAATGATTAAGGGGTTCCACAGGGGCCCTGCCTGCCTCCCTGTCAGGATGGATGGATGGTGGGCAAGGCAGTCATCCACGTTGACTCTTGTTGGTCTCCGTTTAGCTCAGACAGGCTGGGAGGTGGTTCCAGAGCCTGGGGCAGCATCAGGGAAATATCCGTGGGGTGTTGTGTGGCCACAGGGAGGGCGGAGTTGGGGGTTGGGGTGCTGAGCTCAGATTCCCGCCTTGCTGGGACGCTAGTTCCTGTCTTAGGCAGTTAGGATGTCTGTTTTAATGACATGGGCATGTCTTACTCCCTTCCGTGGAGGTAGTCACAGCCAGCCTCAGGCCGTCACTTCATCTCTGGGTGAAATGGAAGGACTGTCAAGTCCGTTTGAGGAGCGTGTGGGGGTAACTATGGTAGCACCTCCATTTAGTGCTTACTATTAAGCCAGGCACTGTTTTAAATTCATTGAATGTAAATGGGCATTAAGATCCCCACTTTACATACAGGGAAATGAGGCACAGAGGTTAACTTGTCCAGGGTCAGAGCTGGTAAGAGATGGCGTCAGGATTGGAACCCAGTCTGAGCTATGCTGAGTGGCAGCTGGTTGAAGGTGAGGATGTCTGACACTGGACCTCAATGGAATGTTCCCTCCCAGGTCCTATGGCCAGCTCAGAAAGAGCTTAGGACCTGATGCCACCTGCCGAGAGGCTCAGGAGAATGTGAGGATTTGCTCCCCAGAAAGTCAGGGCCATTTTCTCCACTCCTAACTGGTCTTTGCTTTTGTCATTTCCTGTTTGTCTGGTGACCCACCATCAACAGGGACTTTGGTCAACAATGTCCGACTCCCTAGGGGTCACAGGCTGGAGCTGAGCGATGGTGACCTTCTGACCTTTGGCCCTGAAAGGCCCCCAGAAACCGGCCCCTCGGAGTTCTACTTCATGTTTCAGCAAGTCCGAGTCAAACCTCAGGATTTCGCTGCCATTACCATCCCACGGTCTAGGGTAGAAGAGGGAACCGGGCTTGGCTTCCAGCCCATGCTGCCTCCCCAGGGGGCTCCGCAGCGGCCCCTCAGCACCCTGTCCCCTGCACCAAAAGCCACGCTGATCCTCAACTCCATCGGCAGCCTCAGCAAGCTCCAGCCGCAGCCCCTCACCTTCTCCAGGAGCGGGGGTGGGCCACCGAGCCTGCCTGCCCGCACTCCCCTTGGGAAAGAGGGGACCACCCCTTCTGCCCCGACCCCAAGAAACCGAAGGAAATCAGCTCACCGGGTGTTGGCAGAATTGGATGATGAGGGAGAGGCTCCCGAGAGCCCCCCAGTCCTTAGAGAGCCCAGGAAGAGACTCTGTGTAGAGACGCCACCGACACCCAGTGGGTAAGTGGTGAGATCACTGTCTGACTCCCCTGCCTTTCCATTCCTCAGGTTGGGAAGTGGCCCTGGCTGGGGAGGAGGTGGGCAGTGGGCAGACAATAGGTTGGAATGGCAACCAGGCGAGCTCTAGCAACCAGGCTGACCACTACTGGGTCTATCTGGACCCACTATTTTCACAAGGAAAAGTTCTAGGCTTCTCCTACAGGTTCTCGGTGACCAGGCGTTTTTTTTCTTCAGAAATCAACGTGGGCGTCCTCCAAAGCACCCCGTGAGCACCCCGTGACTCCTCCTGTGGTTGGGGGCGGGGAGCCCTGTGCAGCCCCTTGTTGCTGCCTGCCCCAAGAAGAAACGGTGGCCTGGGTTCAGTGTGATGGATGTGACCTCTGGTTCCATGTGGCCTGTGCTGGCTGCAGTATCCAGGCTGCCAGGGAGGCTGACTTCCGGTGCCCAGGGTGTCACATGGGCATCCAGACCTAAGGCCCACCACCAAGGAGCCAGATAGAGCTGGCCATGGGTGGACACAGTGGGTCCTAAGAGATGCTTCTTCTCTTGCCTCCCCAGGAGGGAATGACTACAGAACAGGGCCCGTTGCTATGGATCCCAGGCCTGGAACAGGCCCTTCCGGACAAGGGGACAGAGATGGCTTCCTGCCAAAGACAATGCCTTCAGGAATTGCCATGAGCTGTAAATTCCGTTACAAGTCATAGATCCTTACTTCATGGACACTAGAGAGCCCAGTGGTGACGGGCACAGCGGGAAAGGTCTCACCCTCAGTGTCTGATCATCAACTACAGAGACCACCTGTGCCTGATGATCAAGCCCCAGACCCAGACAAGTGAGTTCCCAACTTGGATGGCGCCACCTAAGGCATTCTGGGAAAACCTAGGGCACAGTTCCCAAACTCTAATCCTACGGCAGACCATGTTTGTAGCCTGTGGCCTGGCTTTTCAGAGGTTTGTTTCCATTTCCAAATAAAGAATGAAAATATTAATAATTTGCTGCTAGGTAGTTACTTCTTTATGGATCTGATACACATTGCTTTCCAATTCTTGGTAGAATGTACTTGGAAAGGTTTAGAAAACGTGAATTCTTAGGGGAAGAGGAGATGAGAGGAAAAGGTAAACAAATACAGACCTGGTCATTGAAAAAGTGCAAATAGCCGAAACTGATTTGGCTCAGTGGATAGAGCGTCAGCCTGCGGACTGAAAGGTCCCGGGTTCAATTCCAGTCAAGGGCATGTACCTTAGTTGCAGGCACATCCCCAGTAAGGGGTGTGCAAGAGGCAGCTGATCGATGATTCTCTCATCGACGTTTCTAACTCTCTTCCTCTCTGTAAAAAAAATTAATAAAATATATCTAAAAAAGAAAGAAAGAAAAAGTGCAAATAGGCCCTGACTGAATAGCTCAGTTGATTAGAGTATCTTCCTGATACCCCAAGGATCTGGGTTTGATCCCCAGTCAGGGCACATATAAGAATTAACTAATGATTGCATAAATAAGAACAAAAAAATTTAAAAAAGAAGAAGTGCAAATATATGGGATGAACTTGGAGCCTGAAAAAAAGAAACCCAGGTAATGAAGGGTTTGGTTTAAAGAAAACATCCACTGCCCTTACAGCTAGGTACTGGGTTTGGCCGGTTTCACGTAGAAGGCAAAACCTGTGCAGGCGGACCTGACACTGCGGGTTCGGCTCCAGACCACTGCACAAAGTGAGCCATCTTTCCCTCGTGGGGTCTTGCCCTCCATCTGACAAAGCTACCTGTGAAGGCGTGCCTGCACTGCAGGGCAGAGGACCCGCTAGAGCAGCCGCTGCCTGGACCCGTGTCAGCTCAGCCCATGTGGGCATTGCCTTACCCGGATGCAGGTCCACCCCTTTCCGCTCCTACCACGGCTTACCAACCTGTTTCCAGAGGAAGGAGCAAGGACCCCTATGTGGTAGCAGCAACGCGCGGAGGGTCTGCTGAGTCACTCGGACAGGACAGGCAAAATGAAGGGAAACCTCAGGGGCCCTGGCACCAAAGAGTTTCCAGCCGGGGCTCCAGGCAGAGGAAATAAGGACCTAAAGACTGGACTTCTTAGCACAATGCACCGAGGTCTTCCGAAGCAGAGAGGGGAAAGCAGAAGACAGCTCCTAGTGGGGAGTGGTCTGAGTGACCACATCTGTGGCAGAAGTAAGTCCAATCCCCTGGGACCCTGTGTCTCAAGCTCCTAAGAACTGGCTCTGCCTCTGAGGGCCACTGTGTGACTCAGCGGGCTCCGCGCTTGGGCTTCAGGGTCATCTGTGTACTGCCCCTCCCTTCAGTAACCAAAGACACAAGTATCCACCACTGTGTCCCGGGTTTCTTTATTAAAATCAAAGTGATAGGGGATTAAAATCAAGAGCATCACTGAACTTCACCTTCCCGCCCACCAGCTCCCCAAACTCCTGCCCCCACACCGTTTGTGCTCCCAACTCAGTGAGAAGAACTCGGCCCCAGAGCCCTGGGACTCGGGCTCTCTCCCTGGCTCCCTGGGAAGGAGGCGGCTCAGCTGGAGTGCATGGGGGAGCCCAGAGGGGTGACCGGCACTGCGGGGAAGGCCTCCCCCTCAGGGAACGGGACGGCGGAGTACAGCGCGGTGAAGTGAGGGCCTGGATAGCCCGGGCCAAAGTGGGTCCCTGGGGCCACAGGAAAGGATACCGGTGCCCCTGGGAAAGGAGGCCTCGGAGCCTCAAAATCCTCCCGCTGAGAATAGTCACTGCTTGATCGTTTGCCCTTCTGGCGCCGGTTGCAGAACCACACTCGGACCACCTGGGGGGGAGAGGGGGGTGACTTGTTTATAAACTCCGGTGGATCACTTACCACAAACCCAACAGACCCAGAGAGGCTGAAGGGCAGGCACGGGAGCTCGGGCCAGGGGGCGGGGGCAGGGAGCGTGGGGGGCACTCACGTCCTTCGCCAGCCCGAGCTGCTGGGCGATGTGGCTGATCTGCTGCAGGGTGGGCTTCGGGCACTGCAGGAACATGCTCTCCAGGTTGCCCTTCACTCGGTTCTCGATACTCGTCCGCTTTCTCTTTCGGGCCTGCATCAGGGTCTCCGCTTTGCATATCTAGGCACGGGGGAAGGGGTGACAAAGAGCTAGGAGGACAGACTTCGAACCCAGAACCCACGAGGTCTGATTCAAGAGCAAGTTGCTAAGGGCATTGGTGGAGGTGTCACCAGAGCGGAAGATGAGAAAGAAGGACCCTGCAAGGGCAGGCTTAGACCAGCAGCTGCCCCAGCCCGGCAGCACTGAGCCATCACCTCCCCCCAGGGAGGGCTGCCGGCCGGGGGAGCAGTGGAGGGAGGGGTGTCACCACAGGCCCCGGGCACCCGCCCTCCCTCACCTCCTGCAGGTTCTCATTGTTGTCAGCTTCCTCCACCCACTTCTGCAGCAGGGGCCGCAGCTTACACATGTTCTTCAAGCTGAGCTGCAGAGCCTCGAAGCGGCAGATGGTCGTCTGGCTGAACACCTTGCCTGGGAGGTGGGTTGAAAGAGAAGATAAGGCAACAAGAAAGGCCCTCGTGACCCCAAGACCCAGGGTCCCACACCAGGACCCACTTCCCAGACGGAGCTCAAGGCCCAAACATCTTTTCCTCCCTCTGCAGCCTCGTCCTGGGCAAGGACAGAGGCTGCCCCAGCACCCGCCCCTCCCTCCCTCGGTAGCAGAGGCCCAGGTTCAGGACTGCGGGGGGGGGGGGGGGGGGGGGGGCGGGGGCTGTGTTCTATGGGACTGGACAGAACAGAACATGCGGAGAGGACCCACCGAAGAGGACGCCCAGGGTGAGCCCCACGTCGGCCTGGGTGTACCCCAGGGTGATCCTCTTCTGCTTCAGGAGCTTGGCGAACTGCTCGAGGTCTTTCTGCAGAGCTCGCATGTTCTGCGGCGGGAGGGCGTGTGAGAACAGCACACCTCTGTCCCCCCTGCCCACCGGGCTGCAGGAATGCCTCTGCGTCCAGGCCACCCACCCAACGCTGAAACAACCCATCCACAGCCGCATTCACCCCGAGCAGCACACGCAGAGCTGCGGGCGGCTCACGGGGAGCCCTGCTGGGCGGCTCTGCCACCCACGAGGCTTCAGGCTGGAGGAACAGCCTAGAGAAATCAAGGGCACCAGCGCGAATTCTCATCCCAGATGCAATCTCCCAGATGCTTGTGGGGTCCCAGGCTGGACCCGGCCTGCGCACAACACAGAAAGCTACAGGTGCCCTAAGAGGCATGACAAAGTGCTTTGCATATAGCTGGTGAATTTAAAAGGTTCACTGTCCCCTTCTTCAATTGATGTTAGTGAGGTGTGGGTGTGGGGAGAGAGAAACATATATCCGCTGCCTCCTGCAGGCTCCAGACTCCCGAGGGGGGAGAGGAGGAGGGAAAAGGGGAAGGGGGAAGGGGGAAGGGGAGGAGGGGGAGGAGGTGGTGGTGGTGTTGAACCTGAAACCTGGGTGTGTGGTAATTGAACTCCCCAAAAAAGCCAACTATCCCTTGTTTTTATGTCTTTTTTTTGCAATATGGAAGCATCCTCAATGATTAATTCAACTGATTTATTCTATACCTTCTCTAAGCCAGTGGCTACACAAAACAGACCAAAAACCCTGGCCTCAGGAGTTTCCATGCTGGTGTGGAGACAATCATTGCTATCGGGTGTCAGCATGGGGAAAAGCGAAGCCAGGAAGAGGCTCACAGAGCGCAGCAGGGTGGGCATTAGGAGACAATGTAACAATGTCAATAGACGGAGGTGGTGCACCGAGCGAAGGGACCCAGCCAAGTGGGACGCCCTGAGGCGGGCGGGGGGCGAGGCGGGCAGCACGAGGCCCGCAGGTGAGTGGGATGAGTGGGCAGAGGAAGGGAAGGGCGAGGAGCCAGGAGATCAGAGGGGTGAGCAGGGCCGAAGTTGCATTGAGTTGAAATGATCTGACTCCCACATGGCAAGGTGTTCAGTCCAGTTGAATGGTGACCAGAGACTAAGGAGGAAGTGAGGGGGTCACTAGGGAGGCCGCTGCATTATCCAAGCACAGATGGTGGTGGCTGGGACAGGGTGGCAGCAAGTATTGGTTTGGGGCGTATTTCCAAGGTAAAGCTGTGGTTTTCCAAAGGAGTGGTCATAGGGAGACTGGGGAAATGATGCCTGGTCTGGGCCTCGGGCTCCTGGGCGAGGTGCAGCTGCTGAGCCATCCCAGCAGACGGCAAACGCAGCAGTCAAGTCTACGAGGCCCTTGAACCTTGAGGGTGGACAGCAAGGAAAGGTAGACGGGAGGGGTGGGTGTGCTGAGCCCAGGGCACTCCAGGGAAGAGTTAGGCCTTGTGCGCCCAGGAAGCCTTGAGGAAGTATTTCGAGGGTAATCAGTCACATCAACTTCACACCCGCTACCCAACCCCAATCCTGCTCAGCCAATTTCAAACCCGCAGCTGTCCCCATCAGGGCTCTTCCAAATCCCACTTTGGGAGTTTGAAGTACGGTAAACCCCAGCTCAATTCCTGGCTTTATCACTTAGCAGCTTAAGAGCCGTGAAACAGGCTAACGACACCTCCCTGGGAGAGTTTGGGGCAGTTAATGAGATAATGAGGTAGAAACGGAGCACACGGCCAGGCACTTAGGGAATGGGCCGCAATTGGCAGCCATTATTATTCAAGGCTGTGCCTCGGGCCTAGAGGCCGGGCTCCGGCCCGCGGAAGCCGCCCGCCCCCCCTCGGCGGGCCAGAGGCCTCGGCTGGACCATTCCCCGAGCGGTCGGCAGGACTGAACGGCTTCCGGGGGGTGCCCTCCGCACCAGGGGGCTCTGGGCCCAGGCAGAAGCCGTGGGGGACCAGGCCTGAAGTGGGCGGGAGGTGAGCCCGCGCACCCGGCCACACAGCCCAAACAGGAGCCCGACGGAAACCAGCCACACCCTCCAGCCTCCGAACAATACCCCCGGGCTTTACCCGGGCCTTTGGGAAGATAAGGGTCTAGTTATCCAGAGGCTCCAGTGGAGCAGGGCTCACACCCAAGCAGGGCCAGACGCTGGCTGTAGTGACCAGACCCCAGCCAGGCCTCGGGGGTGGAGGGCACGTACTTGGCCAGAAGGCCAGGCGCGAAGCAAAGCAAGGCCATCCCCGGCCAGCTTCCGACTCCCGAGGCCACCGTCCCGGCCGCCCGGTGGCTCCGCCGGAGTTCTGGCCCCGGTTCCCGCCCGGCCTATACAGCTCCCCTCGGGTTCCAGGCCAAGAAGGCTGCAGGCCAGCACTGCCCCTCCCCTCCCTGGCCGCCCCCGCCGGTCCCGCCACCACCCAGCCCCCCGCACCTCGCTCACCTCCTCCTGGGCGCTGGGCTCCAGCTTCTCCTTCTCCAGCTTCAGGGCCCCGGGCAGGGCGGCGCAGGGCTCGGGGGAGGCCCCGTCAGAGTTGCTCTCCACCCTGGCTCCTGCCTCGCCCTCCAGCTGGGGGGCCTCCAGGCCGCCTGGGGGTGCCAGCCCCACTCCAGCCTGTGGCCCACAGTAGGCCATCCCCCCGCAGAACTCATACGGCGGCGGGCATGGGGAAACCCCCCACACCTCGGTCCCGGGCGCAAGCCCCGGCCCGATGGCAGACCCTCCGGGAGGGCCCTGGAAGCCCAGCCAGGTCCGAGGGTCAACCCAGCCCGACTCCGGCCCCCCAGGCCCATCGCCTCCACCACCTGGGGGGGGCGAGAAGGCAAAGTCGGAAGCCAGGTGTCCCGCCATGGGAAGGACGGCGCCCCAAGCCGGGGGCCGGTGGAGGAGGGCTCTCCTAGGCACTGCTCGCCGCTCGCCCCCTCCCCAACCCCACCCACTAGCCTTGACCTCTGGCCCCGCCCCCTGGGTGGGGGGAGGCGAGGGCCATGGAGGTGAGAGAAACTGAGGCGAACGGTGTTTGCCGGCTGGGAGCGGTGGTGTCTGTGGCAGTGGAGTGTCTGGGAGCCCAGGGCCCTCGGTACAGCCCTCGTTAGGACGGTCTCTTCCGACCCTGCCACTGCCCGGCCCTCCCTCGGCTCTGCACCCCCAAGCCGCCTGGGACCCCTCACCATCTCCAGGACCTCCAGGAGCCAGGTGCCTGACCCCTCTTCAAAGGCCCTGGCACCGCCTGCCCCCGGGCCCAGCTCGTCCCGCGTTCCTGTGTGCACACCAACCAAGCACTGCTGGCTACCCCCGATTCCTCATCGGCCACCCTGGGCCCTCCCCCACCCCCAGGCCGGAGACCAGGCATTCATCCGGATTACTGGCCCAACTCCGTTACCCAAAGCTGCGGGCGGCTGCTGCCCTCTGCCCAGCCTGCTAAACCCCATCTCCAGGGCAGACTGCCAGGCAAGCCCCCCTTCCACCCCAGGCTTCCACTCCACAGCCCTCGCTGCTGGACTCGGGCTGACCCACTGCCCCTTCCAGGGCCAGGCTCTGGGCTGACTGCCCGAGTCCCCCAACCTTTGTCCAGACAGAGGGATCCGACACCCCTCGCGGTGGGACCCGGATATCCAGTACCTAGCTGGCCTTCTCCCTCCCCCCCACCCCAGCCCCAGCCTCCAGCCCGAGGCCCTGGGTGGGGAGCGCCCAGAGGGAGGGGAAGAGAAAATATCTGACTTCAGGTTCAAAGAGGCTTGGGAGGGACGGGGGGAGGGGCAGGACAATGGCCTTGGCTGGACAATCCAGGTCCCCAGAGGGGGCAGCTCTAACCCTAAACAAGTGCTCAACCCTTGAATGGGCCTGGATGGCTCCCCTGCGGACAGCTTCCTGCCACCCCCCAGCCCCAGTCCCCTCACACGGAAAACCCCTCAGAGCGACTAAAAGAGCTGCGGGAACTCACCCCAAACCCCCTCCAAGCCTGAGCCTCAGACAGGCCCCTGCTGGGGCCAGGTATCCTGCCCCTTCCTCTGGAGGCGCAGGCGGCAAGGCTGCCATCCACCCCACCCCCTCCGGGCCCTGGAGGCTCTTTGTTGGGTGGGGGGCTTGGCGGACAGATGCAGGGAGGGGTGCAGGACGCCGGCCCCAGCGCACCCTCAGGGTGTTTCTGCGGGTCCTCAGGGCTGGCTGCCGGCCCAGAGCGTGGCCCTCGGGCGGCGTCGGACACGGGTATGAAGTTTGTCTGTCTGCTCTCAAAACTTGGCCTAAACGGAGGCCCCAGGAAGCCAGGGGGCTCCCTTCAGCTTGCTAGGCCAGCAGCACCGGAGCCTGGACACCTTCGGGCACTGCACCTCGGCCGCGTCGGCGATGCCGGCTGGGTCCGCGGCCGGCGCGGCGCCTGCCTTCGGGGGGCCGGGCCGGCGGGCCGTCCTGGCTGGCCGCCGTCTTCGCCTCGGCGGTGCCCTGAGGTGCGTGAGCCTGTCCGCCCTCGGAGCCGGTATCGCACAGGTCCTGCTGCTGTGCCATCTTAAGTACTTTCTGGACAACGATTCATGCTTTTCAACTCCTTCCGGAGGCCCGGAGCTGCACTCACTTCGAAGCCACCAACTGCCCAGAGGGTGGATGTAAGGGCCAGTGCGGGTGGAGAAACTGCTTGGAGCAGGAGGAGCCCCTCCCCAGCCATCTCCCATCCCCAAGGCAGAGCCCTCACAGCACCTAGGCCTGCGCAGCTGTCTCCGGAGACGCCTCGGGGAGGGGCAGGGAAGGCCTGGGCTCACCCGCCCTCCACACCCAGGCCCTCAGACCACCACCCCTGGCCAGGCCAGAGGTCCCGCTGCCCCGTCTTCCCAGCGCTCCCCAAACACCTCCCCGGTTACCCCTCCTGTTTGGTATGTTTCCGGCCTGGGCGCCGGCCATGCCAGAGAGAGCCAGAGGGGGCAGGTCCCTAGGTCCTGGGTCCCCGATGGCTTGTGGCCTGACATCTGAGTGGGGTCAGCCCTGTGCTGCCTGGTTCTGGCTGGAGCCCTAGCCGGCCTCCGGCAACGGCAACGCTCCCAGGGGACGGGCTGAGACACGCCCGCTCCCGCCCAGCCTCCCGGGCCTGCGGGGTAGGCGCTGCCGGTGCGGGCCTTCCTGCTCAGATTTTCCACTAAAACCAGTGTGGGCTGGCTCGCACACTCGCCACATACACTTCACTGCAGAAGGACCAGCGAGGGCAGCTGAGCCGTGACGGGCAGGGCTGCCGTCAGCCGCCCCCCTGAGGGGGCAAGTGGGTGCTACTTGGATGAGAAAACCAACTGAATGTCCTAACTGGTGTGGCTCAGTGGATAGACTGCACATGTGTCAAACACAAGGCCCGCGGGCCAAATCCATCCCGCCAGGCCTTGCAATGTGGCCCGCACCACGCTGTCATCACTGCACTCCGCTGCATTTCCATCACAATGACAGTTTATGACTGTTCAGTAAACCATTCGGCCCGCGATTTAGGCTGGATTTTAGATTTTGGCCCCTTCTCTGATTGAGTTCGACACCCCTAGGATAGAGCATTGGCCCGAGAACTGAAAGGTCCCAGGTTCGATTCCAGTCAAGGGCATGTACCTTGGTTGCAGGCACATCCCCAGTAGGAGGTGTGCAGGAGGCAGCTGAAAAATATTTCTCTCCCATCGATGTTTCTAACTATCTCTCTCCCTTCCTCTCTGTACAAAATCAATAAAATATATACATTTTTAAAAACAACTGATGGGGCTCAGAGAGGGACTAGCAGAGACTTGCTCTAGCAGGCAGCAAACCACTGTCTGCCTTCTGGGTTCCGTTAGGTGAAGGCAGAAGAAAGGGAAAGAATGGAGGGCTGAGGAGAGCAGATTCAGGCTGTGGCCCAACAAGACTCATTTGTGAACCCCAAGAAGTTATCCTGGGAGATATTTTTTTTTATATATTTTATTGATTTTTTTACGGAGAGGAAGAGAGAAAGATAAGAGAGCTAGAAATGTCGATGAGAAACATTGACCAGCTGCCTCTTGCACACCCCCTACCGTGGATGTGCCCACAACCAACGTACATGCCCCTGACCGGAATCGAACCTGGGACCTTTCACTCAGCAGACCGAAGCTCTATCCACTGAGCCAAACCGGTTTCGGCAAATTTTATGAATAATAGGAGCCTGTGACCATCTGCTGAATGCAGCTTCCACCTGTGCCTCCAGGTTTATGTTCTGTTTTGTGTTAATCCTCACCTGAGGGTATTTTTTTCCATTTATTTTTAGCAGGAGAGGAAAGGTGGGGTTAGAGACAGAGAAACATCGCGATTGTGAGAGAAACATTGATTGGTCACCTCCTGCACGTGCCCTGACCAGGACCAGGGATTGAGCCGCAACTGAGGTATGTGCCCTTGACTGGAATCGAACTTGAAACCCTTCAGTGGATGGGCTGCCGGTCTAACCCGCTAGAGCTGTGCCTCACTTTTACACCCTCTGGTCAATCACTGCAGGGAACCCTGGGACCTGCCCCGTCCAATCAGAACTGCATGAATTATATCCTCATTTGCATCTACACCAACCAATCAGATTGCCCAATTTGGAAACCTCATTTACCTAAACGGACCCAAATGGGCACTGTGGGCAGGAAAATTCCATACAAAAGGTGACTTTCCCTTTGTCTTGATGGAACCATTATATGCTGCCATCTGAATCTGTTTCTTGGAGTTGCAGTGTTTTTTTTCCCCCCCACAAATATTCAATAAATGACTTCATTCCTTATCACAGTCTAAAACTAAGTTTGGTTGACAAAGGTTTGCCCACTTTGGTTGATTATCTCCCTTTATTCAATTTACACATATTCCACTGCTCCAGCCAGTCAGCCATCCTCTTCACAGTAGCTGACCCTCTGGTCTCTCCCAGGAGTCTGCAAACGAAGTCTTCTTTTCCCAAATCCAGACACTCTTACCTCAGATAGTGAGCCAGCTATTTCTCTTCCTGGAAAGTCTGGCTCAAGTTTGGTTAAGATAAGTCTGAGGAGCTTGGGAGGCCAGTTTTGATTTGGGTTTCCATGCCTGGGTGCTTACAAGAAACATTTCAGCCAAAACCAGTTTGGCTCAGTGGATAGAGCGTCTGCCTGTGGCCTGAAAGGTCCCAGGTTCGATTCCAGTCCAGGGCATGTACCTTGGTTGCGGGCACATCCCCAGTAGGGGGTGTGCAAGAGGCAGCTGATTGATGATTCTCTCTCATCGATGTTTCTAACTCTCTATCCCTCTCTCTTCCTCTCTATAAAAAAATCAATAAAAATATATATATTAAAAAAAAAAAAGAAACATTTCAGGAGGTAAAACTTCTCATGGAAAACAGGGATGTGTTGTAAAGGAGACCACCCAGGCCAAAGGCTAGACACCAACAGGAATACTAACCTACACCCTCTCCCTCCTCCCCTTTTCCATCCACTGCTCTCTACGTTGCACTCGGGGCCTCACCCTCCCGGAGAGGGACACCAGATGGTCCCTAAGGTCCCTTCAGCTCTACAATTCTGAGCATACCTGCTGCCCTGCCCTTTTCCCACTTCTTCCAGGACTCTGCAGAAGCCGGAGCCCACAGTGGATCCAGGCAGGGGTTGCTTAGAATGGGGAGACTCAGACAGAACAGCCAGTCCCCCCTCCCCTGCCTTTCCCTGGGCCATTCTGGCTGCTCACAAGGTCGGCCTGCTGCTGCACCGACAGGAGGTCCTCTGAGCATGTCGAAGGGCATCTCCTGGACCCAGGCTCAAAGCAGCCCCACCCTCCTGGGTGCAGTGGCTGAGATCCAGGGCACTAGGAGGCCTAGCCCTGAACTAAATGGCTTGACTATGCCGGACGGGAAGTCATGGGCCCCAAGTGTTGGTTCCCCTCCAGGGCCTTTGCAGAGTCACATGCACTGAGGCGCTAGCAGGACAGGGAGGAGCCCTGAAGACAAACTGCATGACCCCAGGCACAGCGGCTCCCCCCGCCCCCCGCCCCCAGCCACTCCCTGCATTCCGGAGCCCTGTGGTGTAAGCCCTGGGTCCGACCTTGAGCGGCACGTGGAGAGGGCTGACCAGGTATGTGTGACAGAGGGAGCACCATGGCTGGGCTGTCAGCGACAGAGCTGAACGCACAGGGACACAGGAAGTGCGATGGCGTTTGAGGGGCTGTCCCGTCCTTCAGCCCTTCCCCCTTCCCCACCCCTGTTCCCAGGAGGGTAGCCTTAGCTCTTGGTCACAAAGGGCTGCTCCTCTCCCTTCTCATCTGCAGCCGCCCCAGCAGCTCTGGTTCCCCAGCAACGCCCAGACCAAAGGCCTGGAGTGTGCCTGGAATGCCGAAGCCCCAGAACTGCCTAGTCCCAGGCCAGCCAGCGTGGCCTCCCCAGCCCCACTCCCGCCAGTCCGAAACGCCTGGCAGCCCCTCCTGCAGCTGGCACTCGCTCTCCACAGCACACCTCTGCTGCCACATGCCCAGCAGCCCTCTATCCGGAGCCCCAGTGGCCCTGCTGCGTTCCCAGCATGCATCGCTCATGGCACAGTTATGGCACTGAGCTGACCCACCACACCAGGCCCTCCTGAAGGCAGGGCCCCCGTCCTGTGCCCAGCACAGCGCCCTGGGTGATGTGAAGGTCACCAGTGGCTACATTGCCGTAGCAAATGTAACTGACCCTCTCTGGGCCTCTCCTCCTCTGGGATGGCAGCAATAATGGTCCCTCCTTCACAAGGAAAGGCCAAAATGAGAGAGTGCATGCCAGTGCTAATGCAAAACCTGCCACTAAGAATCCAAAACTGGCAGCTGCTCTTGCAATGTTTATGACTGGTAATAGCACTGTGAACAGCTAGTACTAGACCCTCAGATGTTTGCTAGATGGAAAGGAAATGCAGGTTAGAAATACTCTCAGCGCCAAAACCGGTTTGGCTCTGGATAGAGTATTGGCCTGTGGACTGAAAGGTACTAGGTTCGATTCCGGTCAAGGGAATGTACCTTGGTTGCAGGCACATCCCCAGTAGGGGGTGTGCAAGAGGCAGCTGATCAGTGTTTCTAACTCTCTATCACTCTCTCTTCCTCTCTGTAAAAAAAAATAAATAAAATATATTAATTAAAAAAAAAAACCTGTGTAAAAAAAAAAAAAAAAGAAAAAGAAAGAAAGAAAGAAATACTCTCAGCTTAGGCCCTAACCTGTTTGGCTCAGTAGATAAAGTGTCGGCCTGTGGACTCAAGGGTCCCAGGTTCGATTCCGGTCAAGGGCATGTACCGTGGTTGTGGGCACATCCCCAGTAGGGGGTGTGCAGGAGGCAGCTGGTAGATGATTCTCTCTCATTGATGTTTCTAACTCTTTATCCCTCTCCCTTCCTCTCTGTAAAAATTCAATAAAATATATTTTTTTAAAAGAAAGAAAATAAAAAGAAATACTCTCAGTTTGGGACGCTGACCAGGTTTCCAGGGTTGCTATACCTGTGTGTGGGGGCATGGGGGAGGCAGCTGAGTTAGAAGGTGGCCAGTTATTTCCCAGGCGCTGGATTTGAAAAGTTAAATATAACTTTTTTCCCCACCACAGCGACTCTCTAGCCCTGTTTCCTGCCTGGGGAAGGGTGGGAATCATATAGTTATGTCCCACCCTTTCCAGTAGCCAATGACAATATCCAGTCCTGGCACCACTGGGTACATAATAGGGTCTGGAGTCAGGGACGAAGTCTGCCAGATGAGGCCTAGCCCTCATTGTCAGTGGAAAGTGTGCGTCTAGAGCGCCACCTCGGGGCTGGCAGTGAACCTAAGACATACTCCTTGCACAATGCGTGCACAGGCCTATGTCTTGAGGACCACGCTGAGCCCTGGCCTGGCCTCCCTTCCCCACTCCCACTAGTGATGGGCCTTAGGGTGACGACAAGGTGCCAGGCTCTGATTCTCCCAAGCTCCTGGGTCCGGGGCGGGGACCAGGGACCACTTGCCTTCCTTGCAGCAGCGCAGGAAAGGCTGGTCATTTAAGCAGCCTGGAATTCCCATGGGGCTACCCAAGACTGGAAAGAGCAAAGGAGTCTCAGCACTGAGGATGGGCTGCTGAGGGGGACGGTGTGGGAAAGGGTCATCGCTGGTAGGTTTCAATGCTCAGGGCTGGTCCCACAGGCTCCCCTGAGGTGAGGCTTTCAGGGCATCACATGGGGTGCAGCAGTGAAGAGTGGTCTGAGGGAAGGGGCGTGGACTGAGGGAGAGGGTGTGGTCTGAGGGAAGGGGCGTGGACTGAGAGGGTGTGGTCTGAGGGGGCGTGGACTGAGGGAGAGGGTGTGGTCTGAGGGAGGGGGAGTGTCTGAGGGAGGGGGAGTGTCTGAGGGAGGGGGAGTGTCTGAGGGAGGGGGAGTGTTCTGAGGGAGGGGAGTGGTCTGAGGGAGGAAGTGTTCTGAAGGAGGGGGAGTGTCTGAGGGAGGGGAGTGGTCTGAGGGAGGGGAGTGTCTGAGGGAGGGGGAGTGTTCTGAGGGGGGGAGTGTCTGAGGGAGGGGAGTGTTCTGAGGGAGGGGGAGTAGTCTGAGGGAGGGGGAGTGTCTGAAGGAGGGGGAGTGTCTGAGGGGGGGGAGTGTCTGAGGGAGGGGAGTGTCTGAAGGAGGGGGAGTGTTCTGAGGGAGGGGAGTGTCTGAAGGAGGGGGAGTGTCTGAGGGAGGGGGAGTGTCTGAGGGAGGGGAGTGGTCTGAGGGAGGGGAGTGTCTGAGGGAGGGGGAGTGTTCTGAAGGAGGGGGAGTGTCTGAGGGAGGGGAGTGTTCTGAGTGAGGGGGAGTAGTCTGAGGGAGGGGGAGTGTCTGAAGGAGGGGGAGTGTCTGAGGGAGGGAAGTGTCTGAGGGTGGGGAGTGTCTGAAGGAGGGGGAGTGTTCTGAGGGGGGGAGTGTCTGAGGGAGGGGAGTGTCTGAGGGAGGGGGAGTGTTCTGAGGGGGGAAGTGTCTGAGGGAGGGGAGTGTTCTGAGGGAGGGGAGTGTTCTGAGGGGGGGAGTGTCTGAGGGAGGGGAGTGTTCTGAGTGAGGGGGAGTAGTCTGAGGGAGGGGGAGTGTCTGAAGGAGGGGGAGTGTCTGAGGGGGGGAAGTGTCTGAGGGCGGGGAGTGTCTGAAGGAGGGGGAGTGTTCTGAGGGGGGGGAGTGTCTGAGGGAGGGGAGTGTCTGAGGGAGGGGGAGTGTTCTGAGGAAGGGGAGTGTCTGAGGGAGGGGGAGTGTTCTGAAGGAGGGGGAGTGTCTGAGGGAGGGAAGTGTCTGAGGGAGGGGGAGTGTTCTGAAGGAGGGGGAGTGTCTGAGGGGGGGAGTGTCTGAGGGAGGGGAGTGTTCTGAGGGAGGGGGAGTGTCTGAAGGAGGGGGAGTGTCTGAGGGAGGGGAGTGTCTGAGGGAGGGGAGTGTCTGAAGGAGGGGGAGTGTTCTGAGGGAGGGGAGTGTCTGAGGGAGGGGAGTGTCTGAAGGAGGGGGAGTGTTCTGAGGGAGGTGAGTGTCTGAAGGAGGGGGAGTGTCTGAAGGAGGGGGAGTGTTCTGAGGGGGGAGTGTCTGAGGGAGGGGAGTGTCTGAGGGAGGGGGAGTGTCTGAGGGAGGGGAGTGGTCTGAGGGAGGGGGAGTGTCTGAGGGAGGGGAGTGGTCTGAGGGAGGGGAGTGTTCTGAGGGAGGGGGGGTGTCTGAAGGAGGGGGAGTGTCTGAGGGAGGGGAGTGGTCTGAGGGAGGGGAGTGTCTGAGGGAGGGGGGGTGTTCTGAAGGAGGGGGAGTGTTCTGAAGGAGGGGGAGTGTCTTAGGGAGGGGAGTGTCTGAGGGAGGGGGAGTGTCTGTGGGAGGGGGAGTGTCTGAGGGAGGGGGAGTGGTCTGTGGGGGGGAGTGTCTGAGGGAGGGGGAGTGTTCTGGGGGGGGGGAGTGTCTGAGGGAGTGGAGTGTCTGAGGGAGGGGGAGTGTTCTGAGGGAGGGGAGTGTCTGAGGGAGGGGGAGTGTTCTGAAGGAGGGGGAGTGTCTGAGGGAGGGAAGTGTCTGAGGGGGGGGAGTGTCTGAGGGAGGGGAGTGTCTGAGGGAGGGGGCATTGGTCTGAGGGAGGGGAGTGGTCTGAGGGAGGGGGAGTGTCTGAGGGAGGGGGAGTGTCTGAGAGAGAGGGCATTGGTCTGAGGGAGAGGGAGTGGTCTGAGGGAGGGGGAGTGTCTGAGGGAGGAGGAGTGTCTGAGGGAGGGGGAGTAGTCTGAGGGAGGGGGAGTGTCTGAGGGAGGGGGAGTGTCTGAGGGAGGGGGAGTAGTCTGAGGGAGGGGGAGTGTCTGAGGGAGGGGAGTGTTCTGAGGGGGAGGGGAGTGTTCTGAGGGAGAGGGCAGTGGTCTGAGGGAGAGGCAGTGGTCTGAGGGAGGGGGAGTGCTCTGAGGGGTGGGAGTTTTCTGAGGGGGTGGGAGTGGTCTAAGGGAGTGGGGAAGGGGGTGGGAGTGAACTCGGGAAGGGAACTCTTGCCTCCCTTCAGGATCTCATCCAGGCCCATGGTTTTAGAGCAATGACTGCCAAGCTCTAAATCACATGTGTCAAACACAAGGCCCGCGGGCCAAATCCGTCCCGCCAGGCCTTGCAATGTGGCCCGCACCTCGCTGTCATCACTGCACTCCGCTGTGTTTCCATCACAATGACAGTTTATGACTGTTCAGTAAACCATTCGGCCCGCGATTTAGGCTGGATTTTAGATTTTGGCCCCTTCTCTGATTGAGTTCGACACCCCTACTCTAAATTCCTGCTCTTGGCACGGCGCATCCAAACAGCTGCGGGACACCTTGCCCCAAGTTCCAAACCAAGCGCACCCTGAACCCCCACCGCGGAACCCCCTGCCCCTCCCTTTGGCCTGGGAGTTGTCTCCCCAGATCCACCAGATTGCTCAGTCAAGAGCGGCTGTGTGACGCAGAAGCACCTGATGCCACAGCGGGCAGGAGGCTGAACTAAAGGCTCCCAGACCAAATTACCATCAAATCTCATGGTGTATTCAGCAAATGTATGACACAGTGGCGGGAAGCTAGCCTGTTTAGGGCCAGGCTTAGGCCTCGGGCACTGTCCCTCAAACTAAGGCTGCTCAGTGGGGAGTCCTCCGACTCTCCTGGCTTTAGTGCCTACTGGGAGCTTGCTCCCTTCCCGCCCAGGGCACGTTCCTGCCACGTCTGGCAGCCGCCCAGGGCCCCCTCTCACCACTGCAGCGCACAGCAGTCCGCCACCCACCCCAGGGCCTTTCTGTAGCAGAACTGGCTCCGCCCAGCAGGGAGCGCCTCCTGCGTCTCCCGCCCGCCCGGATCTGGCCTTCCTGCCACCACAGCCAGCCTTTCCAGCTGGCCTCCTTCCTCCTGTCCAGACCGCGACAGTGTCCTCGGCGCCAGTGACTCACCTGGAAGCGTGGCTGCTTGCACACACCCTGCTGCTCCTCCCAGGCTCCCTGTGAGCTTGGGGTGACGTCCCGGCTCCTTGGCAGCTAAAGGCCCCCCGAAAGCTGGCTTCTCCAGCTCAGGTCCCCACTCCCTGCCTTCACCCCTCTGGGGCGGACTGTCTGCACTCCTCGGTTCCCCTGCTGCTGCATGCCATGTCTGCCTGGACTGTGCCCCTTCCTGCTCCATAGGCAGCCACCTTAGGCCTTTCCCGCCTCAGACCTCCCCCCGCTGCTGCACCCCATTTCAGAGGCGGGTGGGCTGACTGCACTCCCTCAGGAGCCACCCTTTCTAGTTCAAAGTTCATTCCTCAGTCTCCCTGCGTTAGTCCCCTCCACCCAGCAGGGAAACCCTCCCCTGAACACCAGCTGGAGGGGGGGGGGGGCCAAGAGCCTAAGTATCACCTAGGCCCTTTCCTCTCCAGAGCCCGACCTGGGAGGTTTGGGTGGGGCCCAAGAATCTAGGTTTTTGTTTGTTATTGATTTCAGAGAGAGGGAGGAAGAGGGAGACAAACAACAATAATGACTATAAAATGAGGAAGTAATGTCAATCTTAGAGGATTAGGGGACTGCTCCTCCCCCCAAGCACCTAGTACGTATTTTAAAACATTTTTTAAAATACATCTCACCTATAAATAGCAAGAACCTACAGGCAAAAATACTCTACCCAGCAAAGCTATCACTCAGAATCGAAGGCCAGATAAAGAGCTCCACTAATAAAAAAAAGCTAAAGGAGTTCATCACAGCCAAACCAGAATTATATGAATTGCTGAAAGGGGTTCTTTTAGGAAGAGGAAGAAGATATAGATAAAAATTATGATCAACAAATATGTAGCTGTCAACAAGTGAAACTAAAACCCAAGGGAATTAAAAAACCTGGTGAACAATATTAACTGGTGAATATAATAGAATCAGAGGTATGGAAGGGGAGTGGACTGACGATTCTCGGGGGAAAAGGGGAGTGGGGGGTGCGGGAAGAGACTGAACAAAACCTGTGCACCTATGGATGAGGACAATGGGGGGTGGGGAAAGGACAGAGGGTGGGGTGGGAACCTGGTGAAGGGGAGCAATGGGGGGGGGGGGGGAATGAGGAACAGGGAGAAGAACCAAAATGGCTGTCTAGGTAAGCACCTAAGCTGCCACCTCACACAACAATTAAAAAAAAACAACAACTAAAATCAGAACGGACTTCATACAAAACCACAGGGAAGCTGGCGGAGTGGAAAATCTACAACTAGAAAGAAGGAGAGAGGCTCACAGATTGGACTGGGAGCCGCAAACTGCTGAGGTAGGGAGACGCTCCTGCGCAGAGAGAAAGCGCGGCCGAATGCCTGGCTGGCGGGAGGGGAGGAACTCCCGGTTTCGGCTATCATTGGCTTCTTTTCCAGAAATGTCTTCCTCTAGACGCACCACTCCTTCCCCAAACAAGCTCCTGGAATAAACTGTCCTCTCCTTCCTTAGCAACGCCCCTGCCCCCCTCACACACTTTTTTTGTTTAAAGAATTAAATTTTAAAAAATATTTTATTGAGCCAAAACTGGTTTGGCTCAGTGGATAGAGCGTCCGTCTGTGGACTGAAAGGTCCCAGGTTCGATTCCAATCAAGGGCATGGACATTGGTTTCGGGCACATCCCCGGTAGGGGGTGTGCACGAGGCAGCTGGTCGATATTTCTCTCTCATCAATGTTTCTAACCCTCTATCCCTCTCCCTTCCTCTCTGTAAAAAAATCAATAAAATATATTTAAAAGCAATATTTTATTGATTTCAGAGAGGAAAGGAGAGGGAGAGATAGAAACATCAGTGAGAGAGAATCATTGATTGGCTGCCTCCTACATGACCGCTACCAGGAACTAGCCAGCACCCGGGCCTGTGCCCTGACTAGGAATAGAACCATGACCGCCTAGTTCATAGGTCCATGCTCCACCACTGAGCCACGCCAGCCAGCCCCCCCCCTTCACTTTTAATTAACGAGATATTTTACCTGATTTTTCCCTAATAAAAAAGTAACATCAACTATCTCAGAACAATGTTATGAAGTGATAGGGCCCCCACCCCTTCTTCCTAGCATTATCAGCTTGGCAAAACAAAATACTTTTGTTTTATATATATATATATATACACCGTGTTTCCCCGAAAATAAGACACCCTCCGAAAATAAGACCTACTTATTTCCTTCTGAGTGAAATATAAGGCATCCCCCAAAAAATAAGGTCCTCCTAGGCTAAACATGAGAGATTTGGTCCACTGATTCTGAAAGAAATGGAGTCACAAGAAATTCACCAGGAAATTCAAAAATTGGATTGTTATGATGATGTTCCAAAAGATGATGACATGATTGTCATTGAATAAATGAGTAAATTCTTGATACTGTAGGATTCACAGTTTGTGTGGTTTGTGTTGACAACTACCATACTACCGTACCGTATACAGGTAATAAATTTCCTTTATTTTCATTTAACAATAAATGCGTACTGTATTCTTCTTCAATGGAAAAATAAGGCATCCCCTGAAAATAAGACCTAGTGCATCTTTGGGAGCAAAAATTAATATGACACTGTCTTATTTTGGGGGAAACAGGGTATATATAGTTTATTGATTTTTACAGGGAGGAAGGGAGAAGGATAGAGTTAGAAACACTGATGAGAAATCTACTGCGAGATGTGCCCGCAACCAAGGTACATGCCCTTGACCAGAATCCAACCCAACCCTGGGACCCTTGAGTCCGCCGGCAGACGCTCTATCCACTGAGCCAAACCGGTTAGGGCATCTCCCAGGAACTTTCCATGAATATAGTAACGTGCTTTTTTTTATAATATATTTTTATTGATTTTGTAGAGGAAGGGAGAGAGATAGTTAGAAACATCCATGAGAGTCATCGATCAGCTGCCTCTTGCACATCCCCTACTGGGGATACGCCCGCAACCAAGGTACATGCCCTTGACCGGAATCAAACCCGGGACCCTTCGGTCCCCAAGCCGACGCTCTATCCATTGAGCTGAAGCGGTGTCAGCAGTAACGTGCTTTTTATTTTATTTACTTTATTTTATTTAGTAACGTGCTTTTTAAACAGCTACTGCTGTAGCTCACTCAGACAATGTCTCATCACCTCTTGCTAATGCCTCCACCTCAGCAAGACGTCGACCTGCCCAGTCCAGACTCCAGCCTAGTGCCCTGTCTCCGCAGCTGAGCTCGGACTTCTCCGCTCGCCCTGGGCCTGGAAGCTCACGCTTCTCCTGGCCTCTCCTAGGCCGCAGGGCCTGAGCAGCCCAGTGGGTTTCCCAGAGACTTCCCGGCCCACCCTCGGCTCCTTTTCCGGCGCTGCCCGAGGAGCCCACTCCCCTCTCCTCTCCCCCCAACGCACACCACAGCCCACGGATCTCTCCCCACACCACTTGGACCACCCGCCTGCCAGCCCGGGGTCCTTCCTTGAGGCCCCCCCCCCCCCCTGCTGCCTTCAAACCCAGCTTCCTGGCCTGGCGCCAGTGGGAAAGGGGACCTGCCTGCCTAGGATTTGGAACCAGGAAGGCTAGACAAAGTAACATCCTGCCCAGCCAGTGTGGCTCAGTGGTTGAGCTGACCCATGAGCCAGGAGGTCATGGTTGGATCTGGGGCTGGTTAGAAACACTGATGTTTTGCCAAAACCGGTTTGGCTCAGAGGTAGAGCGACGGTCTGCGGACTGAAAGGTCCCGGGTTGTTTCCGGTCAAGGGCATGTACATTGGTTGCGGGCACATCCCCAGTAGGGGGTGTGCAAGAGGCAGCTGGTGGATGTTTCTCATCGACGTTTCTAGCTCTCTATCCCTCTCTCCTCTTCTCTGTAAAAAAGCAATAATTAAAAACAAAAAACAAAAAACACAACACTGATGTTTCTAATGCTCTCTCCCTCACCCTCTTTGAAATCAGTAATATATATGCCGGTGCCCTCATCCGCCACCCTCACCTCCTTCTGAACGCCGAGGCGGAACTCCTGGTGCAGTCAGCGCTCACTACTGAGCAGCCCCGCCGGACCCAGGAATCTAACAAGAACCTCATCGGAAATTCTTCTGAGATGCCAATCCTGGAGGGTTAGGGGACTGCCCCTCTCCCCACGCACCTAGTGGCCACCCCAGCCCGGGCCCACTCTGCGGGCAGCACTGGGGCATGAGACGGCCCGCCCGGCTCGCTGCGGCGCAGGCTGCCCCCGGCGGTGAGGTCTCGGCCCTCGCGCCGAGCAGGAGCAGGAGCAGGAGCAGCGCGGGGCGCCGGAGGTGACTCGGTATCGGTTTTCTCCGCTCGGGCCACGGGCGGGGCTGGGGGCCTGGGACCTGCTGGGGAGGCAGCCAGCATCAGAGGAAACAGGCCCTCGCGCGGCCTCCCGCTGGGCTCCGGGAGCGGCCACCGGGGGCTCCGGAGGGTGCTACACCGTCCGGCGCCCGCGCCCCGCACCGTCAGCCCCGGCGGTGGGGCTGAGCATCCTCTCGCAGCGGGGCTGGGGGCGAAAGACCACCGGGAAGGCGGGGGGGCTCCGCACCCCGGCCTCCCGCGCCCCGCACTCACTGGCCGAGCTTCCGACCAGCCGCCCGCGAGCGCAGAAGCGCGAGAGGCGGGGGCGCCCCACGCACGTCACAGTCCAGCTCCGCGCCTGCGCCGTCCCGCCCTGCGCCGACCAGAGGGGCTCCCATTGGGAGCGGCGGCCTGAGAGGCGGGACTTCCTCCTTCCCTGGGATCTCATTGGACACTGTCTAGTCGGACAGGAATTCAGACGCAGCCTCACAATTAAATGGTGTGTCTAAAAATGTTTTTAAGTAATTTCCGACTTCTGACGGACCCCAACATCCATTTTCACCATAGAATAATTTGGGGGTGCATCAGAAGTTGTTTCTGTTTTGTGTTTTAAAAGTTGTGGTAAAAAGAAAAAAAGTTGTGGTAAAATAGCCCGCTGACGTGGCTCTGGTTGAGCGCCGACCTGTGACCCTGGGGGTTGGATTCCCGGTCTGGGCCCCGGCGCGAGCTGCAGGCTCCATCCCTAGTGTGGGCGTGCAAAAGCAGTCGATTCTCTCATCATTGATGTTTCTCTCCCTCCCTCCCTCTCTCACATCAAAACAGATGTATGCTTTCTAAAACTTGTGGGAAATACATAGAACATAAAACCATTTTAACCATTTTTAAGTGTACCACCCAGTGGTATTAAGTACATTCACATTATACAACCATCACAAACTTAAACAAATATACACACACACACACACACACACACACTATATATATATATATATATATATATTTTTTTTTTTTCTTTTTTTTTTTTTCTTTTTACAGGGGAAGGGAGAGAGACAGAGAGAAACAGTGATGAGCTGCCTCCTTCAGACCCCCCACTGGGGATGTGCCCACAACCAAGGTACTTGCCCTTGACTGGAATCAAACCTGGGACCTTTAAGTCCACAGGCCAACACTCTATCCACTGAGTGAAACTTCTTTAAAAATCTTTATTGTTGAGCGTATTACAGATGTCCCCCTTTTTCCACCCAGGCAGAAACTGGGTGGAAAAAGGGGGACATCTGTAATACTCTCTGCCTATATCCAGTAATACTACTGCCTATATCCACAAGTAAGATCTTTGGTTAATATCTTCCCACCCACCTCCCCTCTTCCCTCTGAGATTAGTCAGTTTGTTCCATGCTTCCACGCTTCTGATTCTATTTTACTCACCAGTTTATTTTGTTCATTAGATTTCTTAATTGTTTATATATTATTTACTTTAAAATATATTCTTACTAGAGGCTCAGCGCACAAGTTCTACCAATTAGGTTGGGCCTGTCAGGAGGAGATGGTGGGAGGTTGGCTGGCCAGCCCACCCCAATCAAGGCCCAATCAAGACAGGGCTGGCTGGGAGGAGGGGCCATGTCCAATTGGTCACAGGCCCTAACCCCCATTGCAATAGGGGGTCCATTGGGGGTGGGGACAGCCATGGGGAGGGGCAGGGAGGGTGTACTGGCTGGCCCCGCCCCCAAATGGGATTGGGGGGCCGATCAGCAGCAAGCGGCCTGGGGAAGGGGTCATGGGTGGTTGGCTGGTTGGCTCTGACCCTGATCAGAGTGGGGGGCTGATCCGGGGCAGAGCTGGTGGTGGGGAGGGGCCACAGGCCAATTGGGGTGGTGGGGGCCTATAAGGGGCAGGCTGGCCAAGGGGGAGGAGCTGTGGCCGGCCCCCCCTCATCAGCCTGTTCACTAGCTGCAGTGGGTGTCATAGTGACTGGTTGTTACTGCGCTCTGGTTACTGGCTTTTTATATATATAGATTGATTTCAGACAGAAAGGGGGAGGGAGAGAGAAACAGAAACATCAATGATGAGAGAGAATCATTGATCGGCTGCCTCCTGCACACCCCCTAATGGGGATCGAGCCCAAACCCCAGGCATGTGCCTTGCCTGGAAAGCTTTCTTTTGACTATGGAACAATTTCACTTCCATGCTACCCTGCTCTGGCCTAGCCAGATCCCACAAGGAAGGGAGGCCCATCGGTGTACATGTGGAATGCCTGTGCATATAGCACATAGTGGGAGAGTGGCGGCAGAGTGGGGAGGGGCATCTTGGTCTTGGGAGGCTGGGGTCCAGGCACTCGAGGGCCTTGGCCAGGTGGCCTTCGAGAGCCTGAGGCACAGGATACTGAGGGAGAGGGGTCACCAAGCACCTCCTGATGGACCCAGGGAGCAGTGCAAAGGAAAACACTGCACTTAGCCTCTCCCTTTTCAGGCTTGGGTCCCAGGCCAGGGAGAGCGGGAGGCTGCCTACAGTAACCACTCGGGACCTTATTGGTGGGAGCAGAACTGGAGTTAAGACCTAAGGATCTCATTGCTCCCCACCTGCCTCGGCTCATCTGACTAGCAAAGAAGTGGAAAGGGCCCTCTGCCCCTCGGCTGCCTCCTGCTCAGTGGGCGCCCGCGCACAGGGGCGTCTGTGGCGGGGGAGGAGGGGAAGGCCTCGTGCTGGGCGCCCTGTTGGGTTTGAGCCATGGGGCAGAAAGGATCCTCGGTCCTCAGTCCTTGCATTCCTGGCTCACACCCATCCTAGGCCCATGAGAGGACAAAAGGGGGCCTGCTGGTGCCCAGACCCTGACCTGAGGGCTAGCAGGAAACAATTCCAGCCTGCCCTCTTCCCTCCCACCGCCCTTCTCTCCTGTGCCTCAGGCCCACCTTGGCTCCTCAGCACTCCGCCTAAAGCTCCTAAAGGTCCATCCTGCTCCCAGTGAGAAATGTGGGGGAGGGGAAGTAGGAGGGGTGTGCCCATTCTCTGTGCATAGAAATAGCCCCACCTCCCTGCAGCCAGCCCCAGCCTCAACCCCACCCCGCACCAGGAAGGGGAGCCAGATGAGCCAGGCAGTGTGCTCACAGGAAGTGGGTAGATCTGGGGTGTTGTTCTTGCTCCTCCCCTGGAGGAAAGAGGAAGGTTGTGGTCCAACTCCCTCCCCACCTCCCCTGGCTCAGGCTTTCTTAGGCGAGAGGAGAGCCTATTCGGTGAGCTCTTCCTCCCAGGCCTGAGGGCGCTGCCCGAGGATCCGTTAGCTGGGTGGCCAGCTCACCTTCTCAGCTCTTCAGAACAAGGTTCTGTCAGCCACCACGGGGAGCAGGCCAGGACGGTTAGAGCAGCGTTTTTCAACCGGCACTAGTGTGCCGCGAGATGTTGCCTGGTGTGCCGTAGGTGCAGACAAGAATTTTATAATTTTTCACTATTTTGTTTACTTAATATTTCATAATAAAGTAATTATAAAATACTTTCTTTGTGTTTATTTGATTCCTATTCAAGAGAATTACTTTATATATAGTCAATATAGGCACAGAGTTAAATTTTTTAACATTTTCTAATGGTGGTGTGCCTCGTGATTTTTTTCATGAAACAAGTGTGCCTTTGCCCAAAAAAGGTTGAAAAACACTGGGTTAGAGGTCTCAGAGGTCTCGTCGTAGGACAGGGCGTCTGTCCAGCCCCCTGTGGCTCTCAAGGAGGCTAGCTAGGACACCTGGGTTGTTTCCGTGTGTTCCTATTGGAGTAATGCTGACGTGAACACAGTACTGTCCATATGTCTTTCCAAGTAAGTGTTTGCAAACCTGGGGGAGATGCCCAGAACAGGGATAATGAGGCATCAGTAGCTCTGTTCTTACTTTCTCGGTCCAACGCTCCTTTGGCCCTAACCTCCCCCTCTCACCCATCGGCTCCTTGACCGGTGGCCTCACTCCCTACACCAAGTATTGAGAATCCTCCTTATGCCACTTGGTCAGCTCTGGCTTTCCTGGCGCAGGCCTCTCCCCACACTCGGCCTCCCGTGCTGAGGGCCAACCCTAAGCCTCTGCATGGGGACTGCCCCACGGTGCACCCAGCCTGCCTGGCTTGGGCGTGTGAGTTGTTTCCCTTGCTGTCCTCCCACTTTCTAGCCCTAAACTACCCTGGGCACAGCGCCTCCCTGAGACGCCTCCACCTGCCTGTCCCCGGGGACACTGGCAGGTCCATCGGCTCTTCACCTGGGCCCAGGCTGACACCACCTCCCAGGGGGACTTGTCCGCCCTAAACCCCTTAGGCCACAGCACAGCCCCTGGCGCCCTCGCCTTCCTGCCACCCCCTCCCTCCCACCCTGCCCTGAGGACCCTCCGCCACAGGCAGCAGCCTCTTCCCGTTCCTCCACCACCGCCTCTGCACTGCAGCCCTCTGGCCATGATCCCTCCCATCCCAGATTCTTCACACACACCCCACCCCTTCACCGTGATCTCCTTGCCCCAGCTGGCAAGCTCTCCTTTCCTCCTGCTGCAGCCTCAGGGGCCCTGTCCCCAGGCTCCCTCTGTGGCACCCGTCCCCATGTTGGGTCATCTCATCCCATCTCCCATTCCTCCCTTCCCCTCTCCTACTTCCCGCCCTGAGAAAAGTGTGGGGAGGAGGCGTGGGGGGCACAGGTGTGCCAGCCTCTCAATCAGTTCCTTTATATGCTACTAGTGGCCCGGTGCATCAATTCATGCACATTGAAAGGAAATTAATTAGAAGGTGGCTGGTGGGGCAGCCTGGGAGAGATGGGTGGGACACACCCTGGAGCCAAACTCCCAGGGTCCCTCCTAGGCCAGCCACACCTGGGGTAGCATCGTGGCTCCAAAGGCAGCTGTGGAGTGAGGGGGTCCCTCTGGCAGGTGGAATCCCTCAGCTTGGTCTGCGGGGATCAGGCTGAAACCAGCTCTCCGACATCACCCGAGGGGTCCCGGAGTGCGAGAGGGCACTCTGCAAAGTTGCTATCATGCAGGGTGTGGAACACAAACACACGTGTGCAGTAACCAGATTCGGGCACACCTGCCCCAGAAACGACATAACCCATGGCCGAAGGTGGAATCCAGCGGCCCGGGGAGGAAGCCGGCTCCCTCCTCTCTGGTTTCTGGTGCGTCACCTGAGCCATCTGCCAAGTCACTTCAGCTCCTGTGTTGAGCGTCTGCCCCCTGGTGGTCAGTGCACAGACAGTGGGAAGGACACTTAGCACCTTAGCCTTTTATATATAGATTTCAGACAGGAAAGGAGAGGGAGGTAAGATAGAAGAATCAATGATGAGAATCATTAATCTGCTGCCTCCTACAGGCCCCCCACTGAGGACCAAGCCTGTAACATGGGCATGTGCCCTGACCAGGAATCGAACCCTGACCTCCTGGTTCATAAGTTGATGCTCAACCACTGAGCCACACCAGTTGGGCCTAAGCAGAGGTTCTTTACACTAATAAGAGAAAGATGGAAATTGACCATACCCCCATGACACCCATCAGCCAATCAGGAGTGGTTATGCAAATTAACCCAACAAAGATGGTGGGCTAATTTGCATATGCAGGCATGGAGCAAAGACTGAAGGCTCTGGCCTGAGTGAAGACTGAAGAGGCAGGGCTTCTCCGTTGTGGCCGGAGTGAAGGCCTGGGTGCTGGGTGCCAGAGGAAACCAGTGCCAGCAGCCAGGGGAAGGAAGGCCTATTGCACGAATGTTCATGCAACAGGCCTCCAGTGTGTGTGTGTGTGTGTATACACACTTTTTTTAACTTCAGAGAGGAAGGAAAAGGGGGAGGGATAGAAACATCGATGAGAGAGAATCATTGACTGGCTGCTTCCTATATGCCCCATACTGGGGATTGCGCCTGTAACTCAGGCATGTAACCAAGGGCTTGACGGGAATGGAACCCAGAACCCTTCAGTTTGTAGGTTGATGCTCCAACTACTGAGCCAAACTGGCTAGGGCTAAGCAGAGGGTTTTTTTCTTATTTTATTGATTTTTTAAAAATCTATCTTTATTCATATTATTACAAAGGTTCCTCATTTCTTCCCCCCTCCACCAGGTTCCCACCCCCCATAGTCCTCATCCATAGGTGCACAGTTTATGTTCAGTCTCTTCCTCCCTCCCTTTCCCCGAGAACAGTCAGTCCACTCCCCTCCCATATCGCCGACTCTACTACAATGAACAGCTATTATTGTTCACCAGGTTTTTCAATCTCCTTTGTTGTTGTTGTTTTTAATTAATAAACTTTTACACTTCTAATAAATTTTAAAATCTAATATGTTTTATTGATTTTTTACAGAGAGGAAGGGAGAGAGACAGAGTTAGAAACATCGATGAGAGAGAGTCATTGATCAGCTGCCTCTTGCACACCCCTCTTGCACACCCCCTACCGGGGACATGCCCACAACCTAGGTACATGCCCTTGACTGGAATCAAACCCAGGACCTTTCAGTCCCCAAGCTGACGCTCTATCCATTGAGCCAAACCGGTTTCTGGCTAAAATCTAATAATTTTAAACCTTGTTTTTTTTCTGCCCTGGGAATTGAGAGCAAACTTGTTTACATGTAAACTTGCCCTTAGGCTATCAAAAGGTGTAGCCATTCAAGTGTAAATGGACACATTGTTTAAACATAGCTGCTGGTTGGAATTGGATTACCTGTTCTGGGTGGGAAGGGCTTGTCATTCCCTTTCTCCATTAAAATTAAGGTGTTAGCTTTAAAACCTCTTTTTGGCAAGAGACCTTAAACTTTCAGAACTTTAAATTTTTCAGATAGTAAATCAGTTACTTAGCATTTTCTCAAATCAATAATATCTCCACATGCCCAAGGATACACTTCACACAAAAGACATTTCCAAATAGATCAAACAACCTCATCCAGGCCCCACACAAGGCACTCACAGATCAACACCCCAGCACCATACTAACTCAACACATCCAGATCTAAGCCTTCATCACTTGATTCAGCAGACCCTCAAGTTCCCCCCAAAGTTTCCAGCCATGTCTGAGAGGCAGCCCTGGGGCGGAGGCAGGTGAGGAACCAGCTGCTCCGGGCCCAGCTGCTCCCGACCTGGCTGCTCCGGGCCCGGCCACTCCGGACCTGAATGTTCCTGGACTGGCCATCCTGGGCCTGGCTGCCTCTGACTCAGGCCTGGCTGCCACTGCCCCAGGTCTGACAGCTCCGGGTCTGGCTGCCACTGCCTTGTGCCTGGCCACTCTAGGCCTGGCCGCCGCCGTTCCACCATTCTGTCCTTTTTTTGTTTTGTTTTTTTTTTAAACGCATTTATGTTGCAATGTTGGCTGCTGAATTGAGTTCTGACTTAGTCTTTGATTTTTAAAGATCTTCTTTGTATTCTTTCTTAAGTAATTTTACTATCTTTTGCTCTCCCTTGATTTCTTTGCATTGAAAACTTCTTCGGTTTCTTCCTCCTTGTCCTGGAAGCTCAGCAGGTTGGCCTGCGGCACCCCTTTGTTCTCCACGGGCTCCTGCACTGCTTCAGCCTGTTGCCGGGGTCGGCGCTGCCCAGGAAGCAGCCCCCGGCCTCGGCTCCGTGGCCCGAGCTCAGAGGTCGAAGGCCCAGGGGCACCCCCCTCCCCCGGGGGCCCCGTCGCCCGGCTCCTTGCTGGCACCCGGCTGGCCAGTGTCCTGCAGGGGCTCCTGCTCCTCATCATGTTCCTCCCAGTTTGGAGCTTTTTTCTCCTTCCCGCTAGGGGAGTCTAGCATCAGAGTCAACAGACTGTCCTCTGCGAGCAATGTGCGCGACTCCGGGGGCCCTGCTTTTTGCCACTCCCCTGGGATTCCGCCTCACAGCCCCGTCTCCCCTGCCTGAGCCTGGGTCCCCAGGGTCTGGCCCATAACTGGGGCTCAGCGCTGCTGGTTCCGGGGTTCAGCCCAGGCTGGGGCTTTTATTTCCTTCCTGCTAGGGAACGCCAGGCAGGCCCCCAGCCCTCTCCTCCTCTCCGGCTGCGACCTCTCCGCGCGCATGCGTGCGGGCGCGCAGCATGTCTCCGTACCTTAGGCTTTTTTCAGCTCCTCTGATTTTCCTTCTGGTTTTCTCTTTCCTTCTTGTTGTAGAATTTTCTGTCAGTCAACTACCTGTAGCTCTGGGCGATGTCCACTCTACATTTTAGTTGTATTCCATTGAAATTGTTGTGTGCTGCTGCGGTTAGATGTCTACCCGAGCAGCCATCTTGGATCCTCCCTCTGATTTTTATTTTATTTTTTTATAGATAAGGGAACTGCAGTGTAGAAATTGCTCAGGAAGTGTAGGCCTGGGGGAGAATATCTCAGGGAGTTCGGGCCTTGGGTGTGTGTGTGTGATTATCTCAGTGAGTGCAGGCCCAGAGGCGGGGGGTGAGGGGGGGATATTTCACAAAGGGCGGGCCTGGGGGGCAGGTGTATGAATATCTCGGGGAGTGTGTGCCTGGGGGCAGGTATATGAATATCTTGGGGAGTGCGGGCCTGGGGGGGATAGATCAGGGAGTGAGGGGGATAGATGGGGGGGGGGGGGGGATAGCTGATCGATGTGAGGGCCTGGGGGGGGATAGATCAGGGGGCAGGTGTATGAATATCTCGGGGAGTGCGGGCCTGGGGTGGGGGGTAGATCAGGGAGTGAGGGCCTGGGGGGGTATAGATCAGGGAGTGCAGGCCTTAGAAACATCGATCAGCTATCTCCTTCTAGAGATGTGCCCGCAAGCAAGGTGCATGCCCTTGACCAGAATGGAACCTGGGACCCTTCAGTCCACAGGTCTATCTACTTCTTGAGGCAGGAAGTTGGGGCCTGAGCATATCTTTCATCACTCAGTCCTCACAAGGCACATGCCTCAGGCTGTAGAAGAAAATAATCATGAACAAATACAAGTCAGTCCCTGTAACTGGTGACATTCTCCAAAGTCTACTTCATGCTCAAAACGTCCCAGAGAAACTCCATTACCCAGAGCCCCCGCTGCCCACCCCCTCCCCACACCAGGTCTCACCTTTAGAAGCCTTGAGAGACACATCAGAGCCCAGGGAACTGTCACTGTCTGGGGTAGAACAAGACAGGATGTGGTCAGAGCCCCCAAGACAGGAGACTGCCACGGGCTCCCGTCTGCATTGTCAGAGGCCTCAGGGGTCACCCCTCCATACTCACTGGCAGCCTGCGCGTAGCTCCCTCCTTTTCCACCTGCGGGAAGCAAACACCCTGTGAGACCAGGGAGGAGGCAGGGCCTTGAGGTCCTAAAGGAAGCCCTAGTCCTGGGCCCAGAGAAGTTTCCAGAACCATGGCAGGATCAGGAAACCTGAGGAAAGTACATGTGGGGACTGGACCAACTGCCCTCCTGGTCTGCCCTCCGCAGGGACCGCCCTCGGACCTGGCCTCCATCAGTAGCATCACCAGGTGATGAGTCTGTGCCTCACTCTCACAGGGGCCTGAGAGTTAGTGAGCAAACACGGCCCACATGGGCCAGCACAGTGGGGGGCTGGTGCTTCCCATGATGAAGTGGGACACACGTCTTGCTGGGCTTGAACCCCCAGTGGGACAGACACTCAGACCCCACCCCTGCCCACCTGAGCGCCTCCTCCCCCACATCACAGCTCCAGCCACAGCTCCCAGCAGGACCAGGCCCCCAGCGATGCCCAGGATGATGAAGATGAAGGTCTGAGGAGGCGGCTCTGGAAGGAGAAGGGAAGGGAGGGTGAGGGCCCTGACCCCAGGCCTCAGCCCCACCCCACTGAGGTCCCCCAGAGCCCCGCTGCCCTGAGAGGAGGCTTTGTGCCCACGGCCCTCCTCACCCCATCTCAGGGTCAGGGGCTCGGGCAGCCCCTCGTGCTGCACATGGCACGTGTATCTGTGCTCCTCTCCAGGGGGCACCCCCACGGCCGCCCACTTCTGGAAGGTGCCGTCCCCCGCAGGCCGGGTCTCCACCATCTCCATGTCCTGGGTCTGGTCCTCCCCGTCACGCTGCCAGGTCAGGCTGATGTCCGCAGGGTAGAAGCCCAGCGCCCAGCACCTCAGGGTGACCTCATGGGCAGAGACGGGGTGGTGGCTCACGTGTGCCTTTGGAGGGTCTGAGGGAAGGGTGAGGATATTCAGGAACTTGGCATCGATCATGGGCCATTCCAGCTGTGCCCACGTGACCATCCTTGGACAGGACCCCTGTGGCAGGGGAAGGAGCACACAGCCACACACCAGGCTGGACTGAGGCAGCAGGTAGGACCTCCCAGGCTTCAGAAAGCTCTAGAATCAGACAGATACAGCCCAGGGCAGGAGGCGGGCCTCTGAGGGAAGAAAAGGGATTTCTGGTCCTGACCTGGGAGGAGGCCACGTGACTCAGAAAAGCCGAAGTCAGACCTCGGACCCAGTGGGCGAGGGATAGCGAGCAAGGCCTGGGAGAGAGGGTCCCTGTGGGTCCCAGAGCCACCGCAGGCCCATGGGAGCCTGATCGATTATTTCAGGGGTGGTCCCAGCTCCTTTCCCGAAGAGAAAGCTGGGGGCACTCTGCTACCGGGGCTTCGGTCTCTCCACGCAAGGAGGGCCTTATTTTGAGGCTGACCTCATTCCCCCCCACCTCCCCTTCGCAGGCCCAGCGCTTGCCCCTGGCACCTGTGCGCAGCAGAATGTCCTTCCCTTTCTCCAGGTATTTGCGGAGCCAATCCATGCACACCCTCTCCAGGTAGTTCCTCTGCACCTCCGCCTCATCCACGTCCTCGTATCTTTGCCGGGAATACTGAGCCGCCGCGCTGGCCGCGGTCCAGGAGCTCAGGTCCTCGTTCAGGTAGATGTAGTCGGCGCCGTCGTAAGCGAACTGGTCATAACCGCGCAGGAAGCGCCTGTCCGGCCCCATTTCGCAGCCGTACATCCACTGGAACGTGTGAGACCCTGGCCCCGCCCCCGCGGTCAGCCGCGCCTCCAGCCCCGCCCCGCCCCCGCGGTCAGCCCCGCCCCGCCCCCGCGGTCAGCCCCGCCCCTCGCCCCAGCTCCGCTCCCCCGCCCCGCCCCGCCCCGCGGGGATTAAACGTAAACTGAAAGAGAAGTCAAAACAGTTCCCGGAAGGCTCCTCCCCTGGGGCTGGGGGAGGAGCGGGAGGGGGAGGGACCAGCGGGGGAGCTCCACCCGGACTCTCCGAGGGGATGGGGGGGCTCCGCGGCTCACCGTCCGAGCTCTGGTTGTAGTATTCCCGCAGGTTCCTCATGTTCGCACGGAAAGCCTGTGCGGTTTCCTTGATGTTCCAGGTCTCCACGTCCCAATAGCGCGGGTCCTCCTGCTCCACCCACGGCTCCCGCATCCACGGCTCCCGCGGCTCCATCCTCCGGTTCGCGGAGTCGCTGTCAAACCTCACAAACTGCGTGTCGTCCACGTAGCCCACGGCGATGAAGCGGGGCTCCACGCGGCCGGGCCGGGACACCGCCGTGTAGAAATATCTCAGGGAGTGCGGGCCTGGGGGGGAGGGGATAGCTCAGGGAGTGCGGGCCTGGGGGGGGAGGGGATAGCTCAGGGAGTGCGGGCCTGGGGGGGGGAGGGGATAGCTCAGGGAGTGCGGGCCTGGGGGGGAGGGGATAGCTCAGGAGTGCGGGCCTGGGGGGAGGGGAGAGCTCAGGGAGTGGGGCCTGGGGGGGGAATAGCTCAGGGAGTGGGGGCCTGGGGGGAGAATAGCTCAGGGAGTGGGGGTCTGGGGGGGGGATAGCTCAGGGAGTGGGGCCTGGGGGGGGAATAGCTCAGGGAGTGGGGGCCTGGGGGGAGAATAGCTCAGGGAGTGGGGGTCTGGGGGGGGAATAGCTCAGGGAGTGGGGTCTGGGGGGAGGAATAGCTCAGGGAGTGCGGGCCTTGGGGGGGAATAGCTCAGGGAGTGGGGCCTGGGGGGGGAATAGCTCAGGGAGTGCGGGCCTTGGGGGGGAATAGCTCAAGGAGTGCGGGCCTGGGGGGGGAATAGCTCAGGGAGTGGGGGTCTGGGGGGGGAATAGCTCAGGGAGTGCGGGCCTTGGGGGGTAATAGCTCAGGGAGTGCGGGCCTTGGGGGGGAATAGCTCAGGGAGTGGGGCCTGGGGGGGAAATAGCTCAGGGAGTGGGGCCTGGGGGGGGGAATAGCTCAGGGAGTGGGGCCTGGGGGGGAAATAGCTCAGGGAGTGGGGCCTGGGGGGGAAATAGCTCAGGGAGTGGGGCCTGGGGGGGGAATAGCTCAGGGAGTGGGGCCTGGGGGGGGAATAGCTCAGGGAGTGGGGACCTGGGGGGGGGAATAGCTCAAGGAGTGCGGGCCTGGGGGGGAATAGCTCAGGGAGTGCGGGCCTGGGGGGGTGAATAGCTCAGGGAGTGGGGGCCTGGGGGGGGGGGGAATAGCTCAGGGAGTGTGGGCCTGGGGAGGGTGAATAGCTCAGGGAGTGGGGGTCTGGGGGGGAATAGCTCAGGGAGTGGGGGTCTGGGGGGGGGAATAGCTCAGGGAGTGGGGGCCGGGGGGGGGAATAGCTCAGGGGGTGGGGGCCTGGGGGGGGGGAATAGCTCAGGGAGTGGGGGCCTGCGGGGGAATAGCTCAGGGAGTGGGGCCTGGGGGGGGAATAGCTCAGGGAGTGGGGCCTGGGGGGGGGGGGAATAGCTCAGGGAGGGGGGCCTGGGGGGGGAATAGCTCAGGGAGTGGGGCCTGGGGGGGAATAGCTCAGGGAGTGGGGCCTGGGGGGGGAATAGCTCAGGGAGTGGGGGCCTGGGGGGGGGGAATAGCTCAGGGAGTGGGGGCCTGGGGGGGGAATAGCTCAGGGAGTGGGGGTCTGGGGGGGGAATAGCTCAGGGAGTGGGGGCCTGCGGGGGAATAGCTCAGGGAGTGGGGGCCTGCGGGGGAATAGCTCAGGGAGTGGGGGCCTGGGGAGGGTGAATAGCTCAGGGAGTGGGGGTCTGGGGGGCGAATAGCTCAGGGAGTGGGGGTCTGGGGGGGGGAATAGCTCAGGGAGTGGGGGCCTGGGGGGGGAATAGCTCAGGGAGTGGGGGCCTGCGGGGGAATAGCTCAGGGAGTGGGGGCCTGGGGGGGGGTGTGAATAGCTCAGGAAGTGGGGGTCTGGGGGGGGGGATACTCAGGGAGTGCGGTCCTAGGCATGGGGTGGGGGTGGGGGGGAGTGGCAAGAAAGGGGCGGGGCGGGGCGGCGGCAGGAGGGGCGCCTTAGCCCGGTCCCAGCCGAGTCCCCGCGCCTCCTGGCAGAGGCGGCTCCCTCCCACCCGCACTCACCGGCCCAGGCCTCCATCAGGAGCAGCAGGAGGAGGGTTGGGGGCCTCTGGACCCGCATTCTCCGGGGGGTGGGGGGAGGCGGAGGGAGACTCCGTGGCACGGCGGCGGTGGGTTCGGAAAGTGGAACAGTTGAGGGGAAGGGCGGGCGGGGAGACTCGCCGCTGGGCGGGCTCACAAAGCCGGGCTCGCAAACCGGAGCAGCTCTGGTCGGGAGAGGGCCGTGCTGAGACACGAACACCCAATGAGCTGGGACGCTCACGGGTTCTGGCAGGAGTTCAAACTGGGGCGTTGAGAGGAAGTGAAACACCAAGGACTTTCCAGCCCATCCTCCACCCTGAGAGCGCAGAGCGCCGGGGACTGGCCCTGACCCCGTGCGCACGGGCTCCTGCCGCCTGGCTCCGGAGCCGGACGCAGGGTCAGTGTGAGGAAGCCAGCCCGGGAGACCGCGCCGCTCCACCAACAGGAAACCCCGCCGTGGGGCACCGCGAAGACAGACTTTCAGCTCCAAACAGCTGGATGTGACCATTGTGCTCTGGCCCGGGCAGGAGGCTCCGCTGTGCTCCGCGGAAGCCCCTCTCCACGGGCAGAGCTGGCTGTGCGCAGCCGGTTCGTGTGCGGACTCCCAGCCCCGCTGTGGGTGAACAGAACAGGGCCACTCTGGTTGGTCCGGGTGTGCGCCTCCTAGTGGATGAGGAAGCGTCAGTCCTGTTGGCCGAAAAGGGATCCGAGTCGGCTGAGATGGCAGCTCCAGCGCCAAATGAGCAGGACAGATGGAGTCCTAGAGCAGCGTTTTCCAACCGCTGTTCCGCCTGGTGTGCCGCAGGTGCAGACAAGACAAGAATTTTATAATTTTTCACTATTTTGTTTACTTAATATTTCATAATAAAGTAATTATAAAATACTTTCTTTGTGTTTATTTGATTCCTATTCAAGAGAATTACTTTATATATAGTCAATATAGGCACAGAGTTAAATTTTTTAACATTTTCTAATGGTGGTGTGCCTCGTGATTTTTTTCATGAAACAAGTGTGCCTTTGCCCAAAAAAAGTTGAAAAACACTGTCCTAGAGAGCTCTCGGACAGCTGTGGGGCAGGGGTTTGGCAGGGCGGTGATGTGGTGCGATTGAGCAAAAAGGAAAAAGGGGGGAGAACTGGACAACCGTGTAGAGATTGCAGGATGTGGCCTTCTGTGCACCAGCCAGCTCTGCCCTAGCTCTGGGATCCCCTTCCCTCCCCGTGGAGCAGAAGTTTCACCAGAGCACAGCGAAGCCTCCTGCTGCACAATGGTCACAACTGAGCTGAAAGTCTGTCTTCACGGTGCCCCACAGCGGGGTTTCCTGTTGGTGTTACCTGTGCGCCAACCACCCGGGGAGGGGAACCAGTGGAAGTGGAGGAGGACAGGACGTGGAGAGTATTGGGGGAAATGGTGATGGATGAGACTTCACTTGGGGCACTGAGGGAGCTGGGCAGGGGGAGGGGCGGCCCCACTGACCTCCCTGCAGATGGCAACCAGTGGCCGGCAGGCCCTGGCCACCTGATTGGGGCTGGGCCCAGGCTGGGATGGGGATCTGGGGGTGGGTGGTGGCCACCAACCTCCCGTGGCTCTTCCACCTCACACCGGCTACCTGGGGGCGGGGTGACAGGGATGGAGGTGCAGTGAGAATGTGGGGTGTCCACCGAGCTCCCTCTCCCACTGCTCCCTCCCCGGGACACACGTGCTAGGGAAGCCCCACACTCAGGTGCCCGCCCTGCACCTGGGCGGCCGCTGGGACCACAGGGCCGGTGGGGCTCCCCGTGGGTTCCCATAGGAGCCGGTCTGTGAGGCCAGCTGGTGAGAGCATGCTGCACGCCCGGCTTCCGTGCGGTGTGGCTGGGTGGCCCAGAGGCCCACACTGTGCCCCGGCCCATGGCGTGCAGCCGTGCTCACTGCATCTCTGCATGGGGACTCCGGCAGGGGAGGGGGCTGTGGGTGCCCAGGTGCTGCCCAGGGCCCAGAGGTCAGCTGGGACCTGCCCTTCCACTCCAGACCTCCTGCTTTGATTGCGGTCAGGCCCAGGGACTGCACCGTGCAGGAATTTCATGCACCGGGCCTCTCGTCTACATGTATAAAAGCCAAGCGACCAGAACAACGGGTCCCAATGATGCACACTGCAGTGGCCAACCAGCCTGGTCAGGGCCGATCGCCCCCCACAGACCTTCCCTGCCCTCCTCCCCACTACCCGACTTGATCGGCCCCCGTTGGGGCAGGCTGGCCAGACCCCACCCGTGCATGAATTCGTGCACTAGACCGCCAGTAGGTCTATAAAACAACATATTTAAACCTGAGAGTGCCACTGTTTTAGAATGTCTACCTCTGCTGCTTTCCTCCCTGTCTGCTTCTCCAGTTCTCCATCCCTCAGGCCTCTTCTCCGCTTTGTCTCTATCACCTTCCGACTATGGCACTAGTGCCACCACCTCACCTGTCACCCAGAGACTGTTCTCCCCACAGGGGTCAGCAATCCTGCTAACTTGTCAGCTTGTGTCATTTATTCACGTATAAAACTCTAATGGCTCTCATGTCATTCATATAAACGCTGAAGAATGTAAGGCACGTGACCACAGGGACTTTGGACTGTTTAAATCAAAACTGTATCTCCAGCACATGAAGCGATTTCCTGGTACATTCTAAGGATTAAATTAATTATTATCAAATGAATGAATGAAAGATAATTGTGTTAAAATTTAATTACATTACCTAAAAGCCATAGAAGAAAAACAAAAAAGTTAGGAAATACTTTATTACATATAAGTACTGTACATGTCAGTTCATAATTATTTTTTTAGATAAATTTTTATTGTTCACATTATTACAAATGTTCCTCTTTTCCCCCCCCTCCATTGCTCTCCTCCACCAGGTTCCCACCCCACCCTCTGCCCTTTCCCCACCCCCCATTGTCCTCATCCATAGGTGCACAGTTTATGTTCAGTCTCTTCCCACATCCTCTCTCCCCTTTTCCCCCCAAATTGGCAGTTCACTCCCCTTTCATACCTCTGATTCTATTATATTCAACAGTTAATATTGTTCATCAGTTCTTCTTTTTTTCTTTTTTAATTTCCTTGGTTTTTAGATTCACTTGTTGATAGTTACATATCTGTTGTTCATAATTTTTATCTTTATTTACTTTCTCTTCCGAAAGAACCCCCTTCAGCAATTCATATAATTCTGGTTTGGCGGTGATGAACTCCTTTACCTTTATTAGTGAAGCTCTTTATCTGACCTTCGATTCTGAGTGATAGCTTCGCTGGGTAGATTATTTTTGGCTGTAAGTTCTTGCTATTCATCACCTTAAATATTTCTTGCCATTCCCGTCTGGCCTGCATGGTTTCTGTTGAGAAATCAGCTGACGTTCGTATGGGTGCTCCTTTATAGGTAACCACCTGCTTTTCTCTTGCTGCTTTTAATATTCTCTCTTTGTCTTTTGCTCTTGGAATTTTAATTATGATGTGTCTTGGTTTGGTCTTCTTTGGATTCCTTTTGTTTGGAGTTCTGTGCGCTTCCTGGACTTGTTAAGTCTAATTCTTTCACCAGGTGGGGGAAGTTTTCTGTCACTATTTCTTTCAGTATGTTTTTTTTTTGTTTTGTTTTTTAAATATATTTTATTGATTTTGTACAGAGAGGAAGGAAGAGAGATAGAGAGTTAGAAACATCGATGAGAGAGAGTCATCGATCAACTGCCTCTTGCACACCCCCTACTGGGGATGTGCCCGCAACCAAGGTACATGCCCTTGACCGGAATCAAACCCGGGACCTTTCAGTCCCCAAGCCGACGCTCTATCCATTGAGCCAAACTGGTTTCGGCTCTTTCAGTATGTTTTTGATATCTTGCTCTCTCTCATCTTCTGGGACCCCCATAATTCTGATGTTGGTTCGCTTGAAGTTGTCCCAGAGATTTCTTACAGTATCTTCAACTTTCTGGATTCTCTTGCCTTCTAGCTTCTGCGGAGGAGTGTCTTCTGGCTCTTTATGTTCCAATTCTTTGACTTGATTCTTGCAATCTTCCATTCTGTTTTTAGGACAATGTATTCTTTATTTCTTGTTGATCTTTTATTATTTCTTGTTGATCCCTTATTATTTCTTGTTGATCCCTTATTATTTCATTGATTCCTTATTAATTCTAGTTGATAGCTTTTCATATCCTCATAGGTCTTATGGACCTTTTCTAGGAAATTCTTGAAAAACCTTATAAGCATAGATTTGAACTCTATATCCAGTCGCTTTTTGTCCTCCATTTCTTTCGTTTGTGATCTATTGATATTTTCTTGTCTTGGCATTGTCACAGCTTCCCTGATGGGGCGGGGTTTCAGGGTGGAGCCTAGAGGCTTGGCTTCCTTCAGCCACACCCTATGTGGCTCCTGAGTCTCAGTAATCCCCAGGGTCCTTCAGTACTCCTTGCAAGCACCTCTGAGAGAAAGGTGCCCTCGATTTTAGCCTGTTACTAAACAGTCTAGTCTCTCCCACAATGAGCCCGGAACTGGGGTTCAGTTCATTTGGAAGTGGAGTTGGAGGTGGCGTTCAGAGCAGACAGGGGCTTTTGTCTCCTTCCCGCCAGGGCAATCCAGGGGCACAGCCAACTGTCCCTTCTCTGCACGTAATGTGCGCACCTCCGGGACCTTCTTTTGCCGCTCCCCCGGGGTTCCGCCTTACAGCCCAGCTCCCTCTATGTGAGCCTGGGTCCCCGGGGTCTGGCCTAGAACTGGGGTTCAGAGCAGTCGGAACTGGGGCCCAGCACAGTCCGGAGCCTTGGTCTCCTTCCCACCAGGGCAATCTAGCAGCAGAGTCAACAGTCCGTCCTCTGCCTGTAATGTGTGCGCCTCCGGGGGCTCTGCCTTTCGCTGCTCCCCTGGGATTCTACCTCACAGCCCCGGCCCCTTCTGTTTGAGCCTGGGTCCCCAGGGTCTGACCTAGAACTGGGATTCAGTGCTGTTGGGTCTGGGGTTCGGCACAGTCGGAGCTTTTATCTCCTTCCCGCTAGGGAACGCCAGCCAGGCACTCAGCCGCCCCTCCTCTCCGGTGCCGTCCTCTCCGCACGCCATGTGTCTCCGTACCTTAGGCTTTTCCAGCTCCTCCGCTCTTCCTTCTGGTTTTCTCCTTGCTTCTCCTTGTAGAATTTCCAGTCACGTGACTTTCCTGTAGTTCTGGGTAATGACCATTTTATATTTTAGTTGTATTTTATTGAAATTGTTCTGTGCAGCTGCGGCTAGGTGTTTACCTGTGCAGCCATCTTAGATTCTCCCAGTTCATAAAATTTTAAAAATACATTTTATTGATTTTTTTACAGAGAGAAAGGGAGAGGGATAGGGAGTTAGAAACATCGGTGAGAGAGAAATATTGATTAGCTGCCTCCTGCACACCTCCTACTGGGGTTGTGCCCACAATCAAGGTACATGCCCTTAACTGGAATGGAATCTGGGACCTTGTTTATCCACAGGCCGATGCTCTATCCATCGAGCCAAACCAGTTAGGGCATCAGTTCATAAATTTATTCCAGTGGGAAAAATGTGTGTGTGCTTGTTGCACAGTTGAGCCTGTATATTAGTTTTCTGTCCTATATAATAAAGCCTAATATGCTAAGTGTCCAGTCAACCAGATGGCCATTCGACCAATCAAAGACTAATATGTTAATGATATGCTAAGGCCACTCAACCACTAGCTATGAAGTTGTTCTCAACCTTGCTAATGCCACAACCCTTTAATATGGTTCCTCATGTGGTGGTGACCCCCACCCATAAAATTATTTTCATTGCTACATCATATCTGTAATTTTGCTACTGTTATGAATCATAATATAAATATGTGTGTTTTCCAATGGTCTTAGGTGGCCCCTGTGAAAGGGTCATTTGACCCCCAAAGGGGTCACGACCCACATGTGGGTTGAGAACTGCTGTGCTATGATTTGAACTGATGACCAAGGGGCAGACAGTTGACCAATTGCTATAATGTGCACTAACCACCAGGGGGCAGACATCCAACTGGTAGGTTAACTTGCTGCTGGGGTCTGGCTGATTGGGAGTGAGCAAGACCGGCTGGACACACCCTGGAGCCCTCCTGCAGTCCCTCCCCAGCTGGCCAACCTCCTGTGTCCCTCCCGGTCCCAATCATGAACGGTGGTGTCCCGTGGCCTGGCCTGCGCCCTCGGGGGATGTTGGAGAGCCGGTTTCAGCCCGATCCCACAGGCCAGATCCAGGGACCCCACTGGTGCACGAATTCGTGCACCGGGCCTCTAGTTTCTATACAAAAATTACTGTAACTTACTGGCTGAAAACAGCCCCCATTTATTTGCTCGCCGTTGCTTAGTGAGAGATGCAGGTGCAGTGTGGTGGGTCGTCTGGTCAGGGCCACAAGCTGTGTCCTCATCCAAGCTCAGGACCTCCTCTGAGCTTAGAGAGATTGTTGGCAGAATTGAGCTTTCTCCTGTTGTAGGTATGAGGTCCCTGTTTCCTTGACAAGTCAACAAGGAAGAGCTGGAGGGTGGGAGAGCTGCCTCCAAGCCCAAGTTCCCACCATAGTCTTTGCCATCCTCAAAGCCCCCAGTGGAGAAAACCCCTCACACTGAACTCCTCTCTCATTGGAGCCTCTCTGCCCAGCAGGCACCCCAGTCAGCACTAACTATAGGACAGTCCCACTCCAGCTAGTCTTAAGGTCCACTGATTTGAGACTGTAGTAATATCTATAAAATCCCTAACTACATTAGTGTTTGCTTGAATAACTGGGAAAGATAAATAATTAGGGTGGTTATTGGGGGCCATCATAGGATCAGCCTAGTACCACCTGTTTTTCCTCTTACGTTTATTTAGGTCACGGTGTCAATTAAAATTCAAAGAAATAGATTTTTGTGAATGACAATAAAATTCATATCCTGCCTATTAGCTCCCCAAATTCCTAAATCTCAAATACAAATTACATGTTTAATATTATAACCAATTTAAAGCAAGTAAAAGTTAAATTCAACCATTCATTCTCTCTTTGGATACTGTATTAGTTTGTACTGCAGCCGAACAGATTACCCCAAACTTAGCAGCACACAGCAGCAAACAGGGGCTTGTGTTTTCCGGGGTCCGGAAGCCAGGGCGGGTTCTGGCTCAGGCGTCTCTGAAGGCGTCAATCAAGTTGCCAGCCACGGCTGCGTGGTCGGAGGACTCGCAGGAAGCGTGGCTCACCCACAAGATTGTTGAAAGAGGCCCGGTTTCCTTCCCGCTGGTCCCAGGAACCCTCAGTCCCTGACCACGTGGACGTGCCAGAAGGCAGTGAATACAGAGCTTCCTCCCACAGAGCAAGTGATCAGAGAGGGAGCAGCCACGACAGAAGCTGCACTGAATCTCTTGCCCTAGACCAGTGGTCCGAAAACCGCAGCTCTGGAGCCACATGGGGCTCTTTGGCCTCTTGGTGTGGCTCTTCCACAAAATACCACGTGCGGGTGTGCACGGACAGTGTGACTGAAACTTCGTGGCCCATGCCACATACCATTACCTCAGCCTTACTCTATCTAGTGAGTCAACAAATCCAGCCCACACGCAAGAGGAGAAAATTACTCCTGTCTTAAAGGGAGGAGTATAAAAATTTACATAAATGTGAAGACAGAAATGATAATTGAATATTGTTTTAGAATTTTGGAAATCAAAGGCTTTTGTATCTGATTATTTTTCTTTAATGCTTTAAGTTTCACCTTTGGGAAGAAATGAGTGAAGTTTGAGATGGGGCAAGAGGGGACGGGAGTGGGCTGGAAGAGGTTAATGGGGGAAAAGGAGGACCTATGTAATACTTTCAACAACACATTGTGTGCGCGAGAGCCCACCGGCGGCGGCGGGCGGGCGGGCGGCAGCCGAGCCGAGGAGCGAGCGCCGGGAGCGTGCAGGCGGCCCCGCGGCTCCGCTCCGCCCGCTCTGCCCGCGCCCCCGCCGCGCGCCCCACCGCCCCCGAGCCCCGCCGGGACAGGGCGCCCGCCGGGCACCGGGGCATCCCGGCGAAGCCGAGGGACGCGGAGCCCGCGGGGGCGCCGGTGGCTGTGCCGTGCCCGCGCGCGGACCTGCGCGGGTAGGAGGGCGGCGGGGCTCGGGGCGCCCCGAGGGCAGGGCGCCCTCCCTCCCCCCGGGGGAGCCCCCGGCCCGGGGAGCGCACCGGGTGAGCGCGCCCCGCCGCCGCCCCGGGCCCCGCGCTCCCTCCCCCGCGCACCCCGCTTCCGCACAAACTTTTCCGACGCCCTGGCCCGCGGGGGTCGCGGGGAGCGCGGGGCTGCCCGCTGAGCCCCCGCCTCGCCGGACCCGGGCCACGCCGACCTCCCGCCTCTCGCGGCCTCAGTGGCGACCTCTCCAGGCCGGGCCGCGCGCGGCACCCGAGGCGAGCGCCGCGGCACCCGAGGCGAGCGCCGCAGCCCCCGGCCGCTCTCCCGAGGCTCCCGCGCCCCCCGGGGCCGCCGGGCGGGGGGATGCCCTCGGTGATGGAGAAGCCGAGCGCGGGCTCCGGGATCCTGTCCCGCAGCCGGGCCAAGACGGCGCCCAACGGCGGGCAGCCGCACTCGGAGGATGACAGCAGCGAGGAGGAGCACTCGCACGGCAGCATGATCCGCGTTGGAAACAATTACCAGGCCGTAATCCCCGAGTGCAAGCCTGAGAGCCCCGCGCGCTACAGCAACAAGGAGCTGAAGGGGATGCTCGTGTGTTCGCCCAACCACTGCGTGTCGGATGCCAAGCTTGACAAGTACATCGCGATGGCCAAGGAGAAGCATGGCTACAACACCGAGCAGGCGCTGGGCATGCTCCTGTGGCACAAGCACGACGTGGAGAAGTCGCTGGCCGACCTGGCCAACTTCACCCCGTTCCCGGACCAGTGGACCATGGAGGACAAGGTGCTGTTCGAACAGGCCTTCGGCTTCCACGGCAAGTGCTTCCAGCGGATCCAGCAGATGCTGCCCGACAAGCTGATCCCCAGCCTGGTGAAGTATTACTACTCCTGGAAGAAGACACGGAGCCGCACCAGCGTGATGGACAGACAGGCTCGGCGGCTGGGGGGCCGCAAGGACAAAGAGGAGAGTGATGAGCTCGAAGAGGGACGAGGGGCTGTGAGTGAGGGAGAGCCCGATGCCGGGGACCCCGAGAGAGAGCCCCTGCCCTCTCGGCCCCTGAATGCCCGTCCAGGCCCCGGGAAGGAGGCCCAGGCGCCTCAGTATCGCCACCACCTGCTGAGGACACGCCGGCGCCCCCACAAGGGCATGTTCCTGAGCCCCGAGGGCCTCACCGCCGTGTCAGGAAGCCCAGACCTTGCCAACCTCACGCTCCGAGGCCTTGATGCCCAGCTCATCTCCCTCAAGCGTCAGGTGCAAAGCATGAAGCAGACCAACAGCAGCCTCCGCCAAGCCCTTGGAGGGCCGCATTGACCCGCTCCGCGCCCCCCCCCCCCCAGGTCAACACCAAGTTCAACCCCCGCTGGACCACGGATGAGCAGCTACTGGCTGTGCAAGCCATCCGCAGGTACGGCAAAGACTTCGGGGCTATTGCCTAGGTGATTGGGAACAAGACCCTGACGCAGGTGAAGACCTTTTTTGTGAGCTACCGGCGCCGCTTCAATCTGGAGGAGGTGCTGCAGGAATGGGAGGCTGAGCAGGATGGCGCCCCGGCAGCCCCGGTCCCCATGGAGGAGGCTAGGAGAGGGGCTCCCTTGCCAGCCCAGGCCCTAGAGGAAGATGATGAGGTCCAGATCACATCTGTCTCAACCTTGTGCTCCGACCCGTGCCCCCTGCGCCCCCCCCCTCCTCCCTGTGCTAGCCGCCCCCCCGCTGAGGCCACCTTTGCCCACGGCTCCTACCCTGCTTCGCCAGCCGCCCCTCCCCCCCACAGCAGGGCCACTTCCTCCAGCCCCGGCTGGCCCCCAACCAGCCTCACCACCTCTTATCCGCCCGGCGGTGGCTGCCTCCCGCCACAGTGCCCGCCCTGGCCCGCAGCCCCCGCCCACCCTGATCGGAGCCCCCCTGGAGCCTCCAGCCCCGTCGCTCTGAGCCCTGTGGCTCCAGAACGCCTTCGCTGGATGCGCGGGCACCCTGGCTTCACTGGCAGAAGGGACTAGAGCTCTTGCAAGGTCTTTCAAAGACCCACAGCTGCTGGCCTGGCCACCTCTGGCAGCTGAGCCACCTCCCAGCTGGGGCTGGGCCCGGGGCCTCTGAGCGGGCCTGCAGTGGCTGCCTCCTGTCTGGGGAGTGGCCTTTAGACCCCGCCCTCCGTGTAGGGTGTAGAGGGGTCCTGATCGTAGCTTGGGGGGCGGGGGGAGGACATTTGGCCTGCTGGCGGTTCTTCCTCTTTTAGCAATAAGTCTGGGTGAGGTAGGGAGGGGCTGGAGGGGGCGGGGGCAGAGGTCCTCGGCCTCGACAGCAGCTGAGACTTAAGGGGCAGCTCTCCCCGCTTTGGCCACACGAGAGGCCTCGAGGGAAGTGCTGAGCTCAGTGCCCACTTCACTCGCCACCCGGAAGCTTAGAGAAAGGAACAGATGCAGACATGGGTTTATTTTTCAATGTTTTTAAAGAAATAAAACCTTCCACACTCAAAAAAAAAATACTTTCAACAACAAATATACTATATGTTTTTATATTTTTATTGATCGCAGAGAAGAAGGGAGCGAGGGGAGAGATAGATAGAAATATCAATGAGAGACAATCATTGATTGGCTGCCTCCTGCCTACTGGGGATCGAGCCCGCCACTCGGGCTTGTGCCCTTGACTGGAATCGAACCCAGGACCTTTCTGACCACGAACCAATGCTCTGTCCACTGAACTAACCTAGTTAGGGCAACAATAAATATTTTTTAATAAAATAAAAAATAATTTTTTAATGTTTGAGACAGAACAAAAGACCCTCCTCAAAAGGAAAGGGAAAAGATATTTCATGCAAATGGAAGCAGGAAAAAAAGCTGGGTAGCAATACTTCTATCAGACAAAACTAGTCTTTATAGCAGGGGCTATGCTAAGAGACAAAGGAGGATATTATAGGATGATAAAGGGATCAACAAGAGGATTGTAAACATTTATGCACCCAACATAAGAGCTTCTAAATAAATAAAGCAAATTCTGTTGGACATAAAAGGAGAAATCAACAGTAATACAGACCGATTAGGGAATTTTATCGCCCCACTGACATCATGTATAGATCTTCCAGACAGAAAATCAACAAGGAAATCATGGCCTTAAATGACATACTAGACAAGATGGATTTTTATTGATATTTTCAGAGCATTTTACCACAAAGCAGCATAATATGCATTATTTTTAAGTGTACATGTTAGGACACAAAACATTAGTGTCAATAAATTATAAATTACTAGAGGCTCAGTGTACAAATTCATGCATGGGTGGGGTCCAGCTGGTTGCACCTCACTGGGGGCCCATTGGGCTGGGCCACTGGGGAGAGAAGGGCCGCAGGCAGTTGTATGGCCAGCCCTGCCCCCAACTGGGGTTTGGGGGGCTGATTGGGGGCTGGGCCAGCCAGGGGTGGTGGGGCCAATGGGGGCCTGGATCAGGCTGGTAGGCTGCTTCAGTGTGTGTTCTGGTCATTCCACCATTCTGGTCGCTGGGCTTTTATATAGAGAGATTGAAGTCATATCAAGCATCTTTGACCACAGTGGTATGACACTAGAAATGAATTTAAAAAAAAAAATCAAGATGAACCAGAGAGACCCAAGATGGCTGTGCCCAGGTGAACACCTAGCCGCAGCCGCACACAACAATTTCAATAAAATACAACTAAAATATAAAACGGACATTGCCCAGAACTACAGGAAGGTTGACTGGAAATTCTACAGCGAGAAGCAAGGAGAAAACCAGAAGGAGGCGCGGAGGAGCTGGAAAAGCCCAAGGTACGGAGACGCGGCGAGTGGAGAGGCGGAGCCGGAGAGGAGGGAGGCCGAGTGCCTGGCGGGCGTTCCCTAGCGGAAAGGAGAGAAAAGCTCCTACTGTGCTGGGCCCCCAACTGCTCTGAACCTGGTTCTGGGCCAGACCCCGGGGACTCAGGCTCAGCCATAGGGAGCCGGGCTGTAAGGCGGAACCCCGGGGAAGTGGCGAAAGGAGGTCCTGGCGACGCGCACACATTGCACGCAGAGAAGGGACGGTCGGCTGTGCCGCAGGATTGCCCTGACGGGAAGGAGACTGGGGCTCCAGACTGCTCTGAACGCCACCTCCAACTCCACTTCCAACTGAACTGAACCCCAATACCGGGCTCATTGGGGGAGAGCATAGACTGTTTGGCAGCAGGCGAAAATCGAGGGCACCTTTCTCTCAGAGGCGCTGGCAGCGAGCACTGAAGGACCCGCATAGGGCGGGGCTGACGGAAGCCAAAGCTGCAGGCTCCACCCTGAAACCCCGTCCCATCTGTAACTGCAAAATGCGACAACAAAATAGATCACAAACGAAAGAAATGGAGGACAAAAAGTGTCTGGATATAGAGTTCAAATCTATGCTTATAAGGTTTTTCAAGAATTTCCTAGAAAACATGGATAAGGCCTATGAGGATATGAAAAGAGATCAACTAGAATTAATAAGGAGTCAACAAGAAATGATAAGGGATCAACAAGAAATAAAGAATACATTGTCTGAAATAAAAAATATTTTACAGAGTCCTAAAAACAGAAGGGAAGATCGCAAGAATCAAGTCAAAGATTTGGAACATAAAGAGCCAGAAGACACTCCTCCACAGAAGCTAGAAGGAAGAGAATCCAGAAAATTGAAGATAATGTAAGAAACCTCTGGGACAACTTCAAGTGAACCAACATCAGAATTATGGGGGTCCCAGAAGATGAGAGAGAGCAAGATATCGAAAACATACTGAAAGAAATAGTGACAGAAAACTTCCCCCACCTGGTGAAAGAATTAGACTTACAAGTCCAGGAAGCGCACAGAACTCCAAACAAAAGGAATCCAAAGAGGACCACACCGAGACACATCATTATTAAAATTCCAAGAGCAAAAGACAAAGAGAGAATATTAAAAGAAGCAAGAGCAAAGAAGGAGGTAACCTATAAAGGAGCACCTATACGATTGTCAGCTGACTTCTCAACAGAAACCATGCAGGCCAGAAGGGAATGGCAAGAAATATTCAAGGTGATGAATAGCAAGAACCTACAGCCAAAAATAATCTACCCAGCAAAGCTATCACTCAGAATCGAAGGCCAGATAAAGAGCTTCACTAATAAAAAAAAGCTAAAGGAGTTCATCACTGCCAAACCAGAATTATATGAATTGCTGAAGGGGGTTCTTTCGGAAGAGAAAGTAAACAAAGATAAAAATTATGAACAACAAATACGTAACTATCAACAAGTGAATCTAAAAACCAAGGAAATTTAAAAAATCTGATGAACAATATTAAATGTTGAATATAATCGAATCAGAGGTATGAAAGTGGAGTGAACTGACGATTCTTGGGGAAAAGGGGAGAGGGGGGCGTGGGAAGAGACTGAACATAAACTGTGCACCTATGGATGAGAACATACTGAGGGGAAAGGGCAGAGGGTGGGGCGGGAACCTGGTGGAGGAGAGCAATGGTGGCGGGGGGGGGGGGGGGGGAAGGAACATTTGTAATAATATGAACAATAAAAACTTATTTAAAAAAATCAAGAAAACACAAACATATCATTGCTAAATAACTTGTTACTAAACAACAAATGAGTTAATAATGAGATCAAAGAAGAAATCAAAAGATACCTTGAGACAAATGAAAAACACACACAAAATCTATGGGCCATAGTTAGAGCAGTATATACCATCTCATAAAAAACAAGAAAATTTCAGGGAGAACCAAGATGGCGGCCTAGGTAAGCACCTAAGCTGCCGCCTCACACAACAATTTTAAAAACAACTAAAATCAGAACGGACTTCATCCAAAAACACAGGGAAGCTGGCGGAGTGGGAAATCTACAACTAGAAAGAAGGAGAGAGGCTCACGGATCGGACTGGGAGCCGCAAAGCGCTGAGGTAGTGAGACGCTCTTGCACAGAGAGGAAGGGCGGCCGAATGCCTGGCTGGCGGGAGGGGAAAGGAAGTCCCCGATTGCACTGAACCCTTTCCGACTGCACTGAACCTCAACCCCGGCCGAAACCCCGTGGACCCAGGCGCATATGGGTGGAGTCTGGACAGTAGAGAAAGGCACCCAGAGCCTCAGAGACTGGGAGACCGGGAGCCGGGAGCCGCAGCCACAGCGGGCAGGGTCTACAGTCATGCAGAGGTCTGACGGCGGCGGTTGATGTGGCCTCTCCATAGCGGAAGGAGTCAGAAGCTCCAGACTACAGAGACCCAACCCAATTCCGGGCTAGCCCCTGAGGCACCCACGCTCTTGCTCTGGGAAGCTGAGACAGTCAGGCGGAAACTCGGGAGCCACGGAAGGCAGAGGTCTGAGGCATATGCATAAGGGCAGGGCTGACGGGAAGCCAAGACTGTCAGCTCAGCCCTGAGACTCCGCCCCATCCAAGCTGATACCAATAACAATAAACTTAGCTACAACAAGGCTGTATATTCTGTCCACAAAGGGAAGCACCAAGAGTGTCCACCTCAGGTAACTGGGGAGGCTGACCCACTGGGCCATATAGGACACCAAGCACACAAAGCCATCCTACCAACTCAGGGAGGCAGCGAAAATGCTGAGACAAGGAAAGAGATCTCATACGAAAGAGATGAAGGATATAGAGTTCAAAACCACGGTTATAGGTTATGCAAGAATATCCTAGAAAAGGCTGATAAATTTAATGAGACATAAAAAATGAGTTAAACATAAACTGACTAAATTGGAAAATATTATGCAGAGATCCAACAGCAGAATGAAGGAACATAAGAATCAGGTCAAAGAGCCAAAAGACACTCCTCTGTGTTACGAAGCGAGTCCCCAAGAGATGGACCACCGGAGCCAATTTGATTAAGCATGCTAGAATTTATTACAGATTCGAATCTGGACTCAAACCTTGGCTGACGCAGCAGCCGGTAAACACCCAGGTAAGAGCCCTGATGGAGGGGCAGTCCCTCCAGAGCGCTCACACAAAAACACAGACAAACACACACCTACCGCGGCCAGTCAGGCTCTCCGGAGTGGGGTCCCTCATGGTCTTGGCTGGGGATTCCAGTCATGATCCCCAAGGACCACCAGGGAGCCGAGTCCGAAGCAATAAACAAAAGAGCCATCTCCATGCTAGCATGGGCTATCCCACTCATGCCGGCAGCATGGCGGAAGAGAGCAAATATCGCCCAGTCCAGGGGTTTTACTCAGGTCGGTGATGTCACTGCCTCGGCTAACCCTGATTGGCCCCTCAGGACTAAATTCTAAAGACTGGGGACAGCCCGCAGGGTCGGTTCCCAGTCACACCTTGCTTGACATTGGAATGTGGCCCTATCTTGCCCATAATACAAAAGCAGAACTAAAGGTTATCTACAGTTTCTACCCCTGAAGCTACTGAGTCAGTGGGAGTCAATCTCCTGCAACTACCCTATTGTTCAAGCAAGTAATCGAAGGTCGAAGTCAGATAGCAAGGTTAAAATTCAAACAGCAGTTTTTACCCAAGTATGAGTGCTACCATATTTCACTCTGGAGAAGCAAGAAGAAAAGAGAATCCAGAAAGTAGAAGATAGTGTAAAGAGCCTCTGGGACAACTTCAAGCGTACCAACAGAATTATGGGGTGCCAGAAGAAGAGAGAGTGCAAAATACTGAAAACATATTTGAAGAAATAATATCAGAAAAGTTCCCCCATCTGGTGAAAGAAATAGACTTACAAGTACAGGAAGCGTACAGAACCCAAAAAAAGAGGAATCCAAAGAGGACCACACCAAGACACATCATAATTAAAATGCCAAGGGCAAAAGACAAGAGGATCTTACAAGCAAAAAGAAAAACAGTTGGTTACCTATAAGGGAGCACCAGACTATCAGCTGATTTCTCAACAGAAACTATGCAGGCCAGACGGGAGTGGCAAGAAATATTCAAAGTGATGAATAGTGAGAACCTACAACCAAGATTACCGTATCCAGCAAAGTTATCATTCAGAATTGAAGGGCAGATAAAGAGCTTCACAGATAATAAAAAGTTAAAGGAGTTCATCGCCACCAAACCAGTAATATATGAAATGCTGAAAGATATTCTTTAAGAAGAAGAAGAGATTAAGTGAATTAAAAATCTGAGGAACAGCCTAAACTGGTTTGGCTCAGTGGTAGAGAGTCGGTCTGCGGACTGAAAGGTCCCAGGTTCGATTCTGGTCAAGGGCATGTACCTTGGTTGCGGGCACATCCCCGGTAGGGGGTGTGCAAGAGGCAGCTGGTCGATGTTTCTCTCTCATTGATGTTTCTAGCTCTCTATCTCTCTCCCTTCCTCTCTGTAAAAAATCAATAAAATATATTAAATAAATAAATAAATAAATAAATAAAAATATGGCCTTAAAAAAAGAAAAATCTGAGGAATACTTCCCAGGGATCCTTAACGTAAAGCCGTGCTCCTGTGGGGCCTACCAACTGCGCTGACACACTTGTCGCCTGGAACCAGGCGGTCTCCTTCCGTGACGACTCGTGCGGCTTAAACCGTGTGTGTGTGTGTGTGTGTGTGTGTGTGTGTGTGTGTGTAGGCCTGGTGGCCAGGCCCAGCCGTACAGAGAGCCGAGGCAAAGCCAGAAATCTGGCATGACTCAAACGTGGGAACGTGAACCCCACAGTCCTGCTGTGCATGAGCGTGCGTGAGTGTCCGGCTCTCCAAGCCCCGGGCACCGTGCTGAGGGCGGGCATAAAAAAAATCTGAGGAACAGAATAAACTGGTGAATATAATAGAATCAGGGGCAAAGAAAGGGAGTGGATTGATAATTATCAGGGGGAAAAGGGTGTGGGGGTGCAGAGACTGGATTAAAATCGGATAACCTATGGATGAGGACAATGCCGGGGGTGGGGGGGAATAAGGGCAGAGGGTGGGGCGGGAACCAGGTGGAAGGAAGCTATGGGGGTGGGAGGTGGGAATAGAAACAATTGTAATAATCTGAGCAATAAAGATTTATTTATTTATTTTTTTAAATATATTTTATTGATTTTGTACAGAGAGGAAGAGAGAGAGAGAGAGTGAGAAACATCGATGAGAGAGAGTCATCGATCAGCTGCCTCTTGCATACCCCCACTGGGGATATGCCCGCAACCAAGGTACATGCCCCCGACTGGAATCGAACCCAGGACCTTTCAGTCCCCAAGCCGACGCTCTATCCATTGAGCCAAACCAGCCTCGGCAATAAAGATTTATTTTTAAAAATAAATAAAATATTTAAAAAAAGAAAATTTCAAATAAACAATCTAAAAAAAAATCCATCTAAAGGAACTAAAGAACAACAAACAAAGCCCAAAGTGAGTAGAAGGAAGGAAATAATAAAGATCAAAGATCAAAGCAACAGCCGGGACCGGTTTGGCTCAGTGGATAGAGCATCGGCCTGCGGACTGAAAGGTCCCGGGTTCGATTCTGGTCAAGGGCATGTACCTTGGTTGCGGACGCATCCCCAGTAGGGGGTGTGCAAGAGGCAGCTGATCGATGATTCTCTCTCATCAATGTTTCTAACTCTCTATCCCTCTCTCTTCCTCTCTGTGAAAAATCAATAAAATATATAAAAAATATATATATATTTAAAAAAAAAAGATCAAAGCAACAATAAACAAAATAGAGTCTTAAAAAATACAAAAGAGCAATGAAACCAGGAGCGGTTCTTAATAAAGATAAACAAGATTGACAAACCTTTAATCAGACACATAAAAAACAACAAATAAAATCAGAAGTGAAAGGGGAAAAGTAACAACTCACACCACAGAAATATTGTACAAAGAATTATAAGAAAACTAGAGGCCTGGTGCATGAATCTGTGCACAGGAGGGGTCCGGCTGGCCCGCCCAGATGGGGCCGATCAGGGGCAGGGCCAGCCAGAGGGAGGGGCTGTGGGAGGTCGTAGGGGGCTGATCGGGGCTGATTGGGCCGCTGGTCACCACAGTGCACATCATGACGGGTCGTCCAGTGGTTCTCTTGTTCTGGTTGCTTGGCTTTTATACATATAGATATTATTATTTTTTTAAAGAAATATATTTTATTGATTTTTTACAGAGAGGAAGAGAGAAGGATAGAGAGTTAGAAACATCGATGAGAGAGAAACATCGACCAGCTGCCTCTTGCACACCCCCTACTGGGATGTGCCCTTGACCGGAGTCGAACCTGGGACCCTTCAGTCCTCAGACAGACGCTCTATCCACTGAGCCAAACTGGTTTCGGCCGTATAGATATCTATATGCTAACAAATTGGACAGTCTGGAAGTAACAGATATACTCCTAGAAACATACAATCTTCCAAAACTGAATCAAGATGATATAGAAAATCTGAACAGACCAATTACAACTAATGAAATCAAAGTAGTAATCACAAACCTCCCACAGCCAAAACCGGTTTGGCTCAGTGGATAGAGCGTCGGCCTGGGGACTGAAAGATCCCAGGTTCGATTCCGGTGAAGGGCATGCACATCCCCAGGGGGATGGGGGGAGGTGCAAGAGGCAGCTGGTCAATGTTTCTCTCTCATTGATGTTTCTAACTCTCTATCCCTCTCTCTTCCTCTCTGTAAAAAATTAATAAAATATTTTTTTAAAAAAACCTCCCACAGGTGGGCATAGTGCCAGGCGGTACAGCGTGGAGCCCTGTGGCAGACCTGCAGCAGCCCTGGTGCAGGAGGCAGTGGACTCCGGGAAGAGTCTGGAGAGAGGACACTGGCGGTGCAGCGCGGCTGTTGTGAGGACTGAGCGTGCACTGAGCGAGCTGGAGAAGTGGCAGGACCTCCCGGCCTGGCGCCTGGTACACCGTGCGGCATCGGCAAAGCCAGAGGCTCCAAGGTGCCGGGAGCAGAGCCAGGGAGGCAGCTGCGTGACCGGGCGTGTGGATGACCGCACGAGCCTCCTTCCGACCGAGACCAGAGATGCAGGCACTCCCCTTCCTGTCAGAAACAGACGCTTTGCCATTGGCCATGGGGACTGCGGGCAGGAAGCTGTTTAAAAAGAAGAATGAGCCGAAACCGGTTTGGCTCAGCGGTAGAGAGTCGGTCTGCGGACTGAAGGGTCCCAGGTTCGATTCCCGTCAAGGGCATGTACATTGGTTGCGGGCACATCCCCAGTAGGGGGTGGACAGGAGGCAGCTGGTCGATGATTCTCTCTCCTCGATGTTTCTAGCTCTCTATTCCTCTTTCTTCCTTTCTGTGAAGGATCAATAAAATATATTTTAAAAAATAAAATAAAATAAATAAAAAGAAGAACGAGAATTTTGGTCTTTTAAGCGGGTTTATGAACGAGGAATAGAGGATGGCAGTGCATTTAAAGCATGTCATTTGCCTCTGGACACTGGTTCCCTGTGTTTTAATCCTAGGAAGTGAAACAGAAAATGCTGGTGCTAATATTTGGGTCAGAGACTTCTGAGAGCCACCTGTTATGTGGCAGGAGCTTGTCCTGGCAGCAGGCAGCTCCCTCAAAGCCAGCCAGGGCCTCTGAGGTCCTGGCAGGCTGGCTGGAACCCTGCCTTGCCCTGGGGAGGGGGAGAGCCTTGCGTGTGCTGCCAGCTCCTGCTCACCAGAGGCACCGTCACACCGGCTCCCACACGCTGCACAGCACAACCACGAGGTCACCACTTAGAAGGGAAACCGGTTCCGGTTTGTTTTGCTGGTTTGGTTCTGCATGCAAGAGCGTGAAGGTGACTTAAGGTGTGCAGCTGGGAGAGGTGTTTGGTGAGAACTTTGACAGTTTCCATGGGGGGCTACTTCCTGGAGCCCCACCCGTTCCATCACTGAGCCTGAGGCCTCTGTCACAGGACCGGTGACGCCACACCAGCTGGGGCACAGGTGTCCTGGCGCTGCGCTGAGCCTGTGCACCGCTGGGTGAGGACAGCCTGCTGCCGCCCTGGGGGGGGGGGAGGGGGTTTGCAGGACGCGGAGTGAGCAGTGAACAGGGGGCTGCGCGCTGAGAGCGGGGAGCACCGCGCTGGGGGAAACCTGGTTTTCAGGAATGAAACCTAACCCAGCGCCCCTCGCTCAGCCCCTGAACTCACTGCGCCCTGTGGAGACCACCCCTGGCAACAGGGAGGACGGGGAAGTCAGCAATCTGGGGGAGCCTGGCGTTTAGAGGGGCACCCCCCCCCCCCCAAGCAAATGCCACTTTGCCTGAGGCCTCGCAGCCTGGGCTCCTCCGCTGTGGATAAGACTTTGTCCTTTGGTGTTGGTGGGGGGCGGGGGGCAATGGTATATGTACAAAGATAATAATTTAAAAAAAAAAAAAAAAAAGACTGTGTCCTTTTACCCACTTACGCTTGAACGATAAGATACCTGTCTGGCTGCTGGTTCAGGACTGTTGTGTATGTCCCTAATGGTCTGGTTTAAAAAAATAAGGCTTAATTTTTCCCTCAAAAAAACTCCCAACAAACAAGAGTCCTGGACAAAATGACTTCACAAGTGAATTTTACCAAAATAGAACTAACCAATACTTCTCAGACTGTTCCAGAAAATTCAAGCTCTTTTGAAGAGGCCTGCATTACCCTAATTTCAAAACCACATAAAAATACTACAAAGAGCTAATATTCCTGATGAACATGGATGCAAAAATCTTCAACAAAATATTAGCACAGTGGCCCAGCCGTGTGGCTCAGTGGTTGAGCATTGACCCATGAACCAGGAGGTCATAGTTCAATTCCTGATCATGGCACATGCCCTATTATGGGCTCGATACCCAGTGGGGTCCTGCAGGAGGCAGCTGATCCATGATTCTCTCCCGTCATTGATGTTTGTATTTCTCCCTCTCCCTTCCTCTCTGAAATCAATAAAAATATTTTTTTAAACAAATAAAATAAAAGAATCCTAAAGATTCCACCAGAAAACTACTAACACTGATAAGTCAATTCAGTAAAGTAGCAAGATACAAAATAAATATCCAAAAATCAATTGCTTTTTTTTAAATCCTCACCCAAGGATATTTTCCCATTGATTCTGGAGAGAGTGTAAGAGAGAGGGAGAGGCAGAAGCATCGATGTGAGAGAAACGCATTGATTTGTTGCCTCCTTCATGAGCCCTGACCAGGGCTGGGCCAGGAGGAGCCCACACCCAAGGTACCTGCCCTCGGCTGGAATCAAACCTTGGACCCTTCGGTCCACAGGCTGACGCTCTATCCACTGAGGCAAACTGGCTAGGACATCAGTTGCATTTTTATACACCAATAAAGAACCATCACAAAGGGAAACAGAAAACATCCCATAAAAAAATTATTAGGAAAAAATTTAGCCAAGAAGGTAAAAGACCCATAAAAAAGTGTAAGGTACAAAAGTAAGAAGTTGAAGATCCAAATAAATGGAAGCATACACTGTGCTCATAAATAGAAAGAATTAATATTATTAAGATATCCACACTACTTAAAGCAAAGTGTGATTCAATGCAATTTCTTTTCTTTTTTTAAATCTATTTTATTGATTTTTTACAGAGAGGAAGGGAGAGGGACAGAAAGTCAGAAATATGGATGAGAGAAACATCCACCAGCTGCCTCCTGCACACCCCCAATTGGGGATGTGCCCGAAAGCAAGGTACGTGCCCTTGACCGGAATCGAACCTGGGACCCTTCAGTCCGCAGGCCGACGCTCTATCCACTGGGCCAAACCGGTTCTGGCAGCAATGCAATTTCTTTCCAAATAGACAACGGTGTGTTCCACAGAACTAGATGATCCACAAATCATCCACAATGCTACACGCACCCACAGGGCCGCCAACAGCCACAGCCATCCTGACCAAGAACGCAGTCCCGGAGATGCACAGGCTTTGGAAGAGGCGCCGTGACAGCGAGCGGGCCGCCTGCAGCGGGCTCACCTGCCGAGCCAGGGAACACGCGTGGCTCCCTCCCTCCGAGGTGCCCTCAGGGGCCGCCAGTTCAAGGCCCTCGTGTGGGTAGGTGCTGGCCCCAGCCCTCCAGGGACAGTCCCTCTTCCCCCAGGCGAACCTCTGACAGGGGCCGCGGCATCGAGTGTGTGTGTGTGAGAGTGTGTGTGTGTGTGTGTGTGAGTGTGTGTGTGAGAGTGTGTGTGTGTGTGAGTGTGTGTTTGTGTGACTGTGTGTGTGTGAGAGTGTGTGTGTGTGAGAGTGTGTGTGTGTGTGAGTGTGTGTGTGTGTGTGTGTGAGTGTGTGTGTGTGTGAGAGTGTGTGTGTGTGTGTGTGAGTGTGTGTGTGTGTGTGTGAGAGTGTGTGTGTGTGTGTGAGTGTGCGTGTGTGTGAGTGTGGTGTGTGTGTGTGTGAGAGTGTGTGTGTGTGTGTGTGAGTGTGTGTGTGTGTGTGAGAGTGTGTGTGTGTGTGTGAGTGTGCGTGTGTGTGAGTGTGTGTGTGTGTGTGAGTGTGTGTGTGTGTGTGTGTGTGTGTGTGAGTGTGTGTGTGTGTGTGTGAGTGTGTGTGAGTGTGTGTGTGTTGTGTGTGAGTGTGTGTGTGTGTGAGAGTGTGTGTGTGTGTGTGTGTGTGAGTGTGTGAGTGTGTGTTTGTGTGACGGTGTGTGTGTGAGAGTGTGTGTGTGTGTGTGAGTGTGTGTGTGTGTGTTTGTGTGACTGTGTGTGTGAGAGTGTGTGAGTGTGTGTGAGTGTATGTATGTATGTGTATATGTATGTGTGTGTGTATGTGTGTTTGTGGGTGCGTGTGCGTGTGTCAGTGTGTGTGTCAGTGTGTGAGCGTGTGTGTCAGTGTGTGTGTGAGTGTGTGAGTGTGTGACTGTGTGTGTCAGTGTGTGTGAGATTGTGTGTGTGAGAGTGTGTGTGTGAGTGTGTGTGTGTGACTGTGTGTGAGAGTGTGTGTGTTTGTGTGTGTGTGCGCGCGTGTGTGTGTGTGTGTGTCAGTGTGTGAGTGTGTGTCAGTGTGTGAGTGTGTGTGTGAGTGTGTGAGTGTGAGTGTGTGTGAGAGTGTGTGTGTTTGTGTGTGTGTGTGCGCGTGTGTGTGAGTGTGTGTGTGTCAGTGTGTGAGTGTGTGTCAGTGTGTGAGTGTGTGTGTGTGTGTGTGTGTGTGTGAGTGTGTGTGTATGTGTGTGTGTGTGTGTATGAGTGTATGTGTGTGAGTGTGTGAGTGTGTGTATGTGTGTGTGTGAGTGTGTGTGTGTGAGTGTGTGTGTGTGTGTGAGTGTGTGTCCAGCTCCGCTCCTGTGGTGGCGGGGCTGCCAGGCCGGTGCCTGCCCTGTGGTAGCAAAGGAAGCCCGACAGCAGCTGCCCTGCGGAGGGTGAGCGCGCCCAGCGGCTGCTCTGCCTCTGGGGGGCGCTGTGTGGGGACTGGGGGGGGCGGGGGGGTGCCTCTGGGGGGCGCTGTGTGGGGACTGCGGGGTGCCTCTGGGGGGCGCTGTGTGGGGACTGCGGGGGGGGGGGTGCCTCTGGGGGGCGCTGTGTGGGGACTGCGGGGGGGGGGGGGGGTGCCTCTGGGGGGCGCTGTGTGGGGACTGCGGGGGGGGTGCCTCTGGGGGGCGCTGTGTGGGGACTGCGGGGGGGGGGTGCCTCTGGGGGGCGCTGTGTGGGGACTGCAGGGGGGTGGGGTGTCGTTGGGGGGCGCTGTGTGGGGACTGCAGGGGGGTGCCTCTGGGGGGCGCTGTGTGGGGACTGCGGGGGGGGGTGCCGCTGGGGGGCGCTGTGTGGGGACTGCGGGGGAGGGGTGTGCCTCTGGGGGGCGCTGTGAGGGGACTGCGGGGGGGGGGGTGCCTCTGGGGGGCGCTGTGAGGGGACTGCGGGGGGGGGGTGCCTCTGGGGGGCGCTGTGTGGGGACTGCGGGGGGGGGTGCCTCTGGGGGGCGCTGTGAGGGGACTGCGGGGGGGGGGGTGCCTCGGGGGGGCGCTGTGTGGGGACTGCGGGGGGGGTGCCTCTGGGGGGCGCTGTGTGGGGACTGCGGGGGGGGTGCCGCTGGGGGGCGCTGTGTGGGGACTGCGGGGGAGGGGTGTGCCTCTGGGGGGCGCTGTGTGGGGACTGCGGGGGGTGTGTCGTTGGGGGGCGCTGTGTGGGGACTGCGGGGGGGGTGCCGCTGGGGGGCGCTGTGAGGGGACTGAGGGGTGCCGCTGGGGGGCGCTGTGTGGGGACTGCGGGGTGTCGCTGGGGGGCGCTGTGTGGGGACTGCGGGGTGCCGCTGGGGGGCGCTGTGTGGGGACTGCGGGGTGCCGCTGGGGGGCTGCGCATTCAAACCAGAAGGGAGCAGCCTCCGTCTCACCCGGAGAACCCCGAGCGGAGCCGCCTGGCTGACGCCTGGGCCCTGCGTGTCCCTCTTTCCCCGCGGGTGGGCGGTGCTCGGCGCCATCAGGAACCAGCAGCCAGGACCGAGCCACGCGGTCCTGACCGCCGCAGGCCGGTTCGGGCCCGTGGCTGGGTGCGCTGGGTGCTCTGGGCTGGTCCTGGCGTTCCCCCACGCCCTGAGCCCTGGCTTGTCTCCACCTCCGCGCCCTCCCCCACATGTCAGGTCATCGCTGGCCGGGACCTCGGTGTCTGCCGAGAAACTCCGAGAGGTTTGTCTTTGCTTAGAATGTGTCTCCCTGACGATGGGGGCCAGTGTCCGCCCCCCAGGCAAGGGAACAGGGTAATGTTGTGCGGGGCGTTACACACACACACACACACACACACACACACACCCCGTCTTGTGAGAAGCTGCTGGCGGGAGAGAGGTCTGGGCGGAGGCTGGGAGGTCAGCCCAGCAGGCGGCTCCTCCTGCACTGGAGGGTTCCTTCACCCCCCTCCCCCCTCCCCTCCCCTCCCCCTCCCCCCTCCCCCCTCCCCCTCCCCCCTCCCCCCCCTCCCTCCCCTCCTCCCGGTGCGGCGCCCTGAGCCGGCGTCACTCCCGGCGTCCGGAGCCGCACTTCGGCCCGGGGCCTCCGAGGCCGCCTCCGCGGCTCAGGCTCTGCCGCCCTCGCTGCTCTCCCTGCGTGAGGGCTGGCGCCCGCTGCTCTCAGCATCTCTGCCCTGACTTCCGTGGCTCCTCACACCCGCAGGGCCCGGCGCCAGCGGGTCCTGGGGTCTGGAGGCTCTGGTGGAGCCCAGCCTCGCCATGAAGGAGTGGGGTTCCTCGGGGACCTTGGTCCCTGGCTGCTAGCCTCGTGCAGGTGGCAGACCTCCCGGAGGTCACTCCCGGCAGGAGGCGAGTCCCATCTCCGCCGTCTGAGTCCCAGTTAGGGTCAGAGGGGCGGCCTCCCCTTCCCGTGGGTAGTTACCAACCTGCTTGTGGGGTTCGCTTGCAGCGCCTAAGCCTCCCCGAATACTACGCTTCCCGCTTCCCGAGGTGGCAGGGCGTCCTGGAGGACTCGATGAATACCCCCGAGACAGGTCACACCTCACGGTCAGCTTCCTGCGCCCGGAGAACGTGCGGGGCCTCCCGTGTGCCCGGAGTCTGTGTGCCCGGAGTCTGTGTGCCCCGGAGTCTGTGTGCCCGGAGTCTGTGTGCCAGGTGCCCCCCGCTGGGCTGCCCAGAGGGGAGGGCGGAGTGCTGTTTTGGTTTTCACTCTGACTTCCTGCTCTATCCTCCTCCCAACCAGGGGGCCAGCAGAGGGCGGCGCTAGTGGGCGGCTGGTTGTTGGGGCTCCATGGTGGAATGGGGCGTCCCCTCCCAAGATGTAGTCCTCCTTCGCCACGGCTGCTGGAGTCGGTCTGCCTTGCGGCTCTGGTATCAGTTGGAGTCATTTCTCAGGGCCGGGACCCGGACATAAGGTTTCGGTCCCTTGCCCTGCCTCCCACAGAGCGAGGCTAATTGCAAGCTGGTGTTTCAATGTGGGCTCAGGCCCCAGGCCACACTCCCTCTCCTCCGTTACACCGGCCGCGCTGTATTGGAAAGAAAATCCATCTTCTTCTCCTTCAGGCCAGAGGGTCGGAGCGGTCCGTCTTGAGGCCGCGCCCACAGGAGGGGCTTGAGGTGCTGAGCGTTGTTTGCCATCTGAAGAGAGAGGGAGAGATCACAGGAGAGAAGGGCCCGCCCCGTCTCCGGCTTTCCCTGGAGAAAGAAAGTGAAGAGCGAGGACTACAACCAAGATCGCTACCAGGGCCATGAAGTCACGCCTACAGTATCGAGATCTGGACGTTGCTTTTTCTAGTCTACACAGCCCCCAACCTCACCCTGCAGTACCTGATAGGCCCATGCCTTGAGAAAGCCAATCAGATTTCCCCTCTCTACGGTTTACTGGCCTTTCAAAATCCAACTTGAATGTTCCTTGGGCTCCTGCTTGTACACGCTGGCTGAGCTCTGGAACCGCCAGTTGTAGGTAAAGCCTCTCCCCTCCCCTCGCTCACCTGCTCTGTCCCCTGCTGGATGATGCGGGGGTTGGCCCTCGCTGCGGGCAGAGGAGAGGCCGTGGCAGCTGGTGAGCGGGCTGTCCGTGGAGGGGAGGAGCTGGGCATTCCTAGAGAAGGGCAAGCCTCCGAAGAGGCCCAGAGGCCCAGAAAGCACCATCAGAACCACCTGTTCCAGTTGCAGAATCCAAGGCCCTGACTTTTACCTGACGCCGTGGTCCGCAAACTGCGGCTCTTCGGCCCCTTGAGTGTGGCTCTTCCACAAAATGCCACGGCCTGGGCGAGTCTTTTGAAGAAGTGGCGTTAGAAGATGTTTAAGTTTTAAAAATGTGGCTCTCCAAAGAAATGTCAATCGTTGTCCTGTTGATATTTGGCTCTGGTGACTAAGGAGTTTGCCGACCGCTGTCCTGATGGACCTGACTTGGCTGAGTGCTAGGAGTTATGTGTTCAGCTGCACGCACCTCTGCCTGCTGCCCTGTACAAGCGGGAAAGCCTCTCTATAAACTGCCGCAGAGGCTGTCCCACTCACCAGTGATGGTTTGTTAACAATTTTCAGATCCTCATCATCCTTCCTAGGGCATCCACCCAGCTCGCAGTAAGTAACCAGCCAACTCTGCTGTCTGCAGGCCTGCCCCTGCCTCACTCTCGTGATGGACAAACCCTTCTATCATCACACGTTCCAGAGCATTCCCCTGGACCAGGGCACTTCCTCAGCTCCCCACCAGTGACATCTGGCTGTTCAGCGCCGTCATGTGCCCTGCCTGCAACCTGGACGGCAGGCGGGGGGAGAAACAAGCCTGTGTTGTCCGACCACTCCTGACACCACTGTGTCGGTAGGAAGAGCAGACACTAACACAGCATTAACATGCCAGATTTTATTAGAGAAAACCAATGTGGAGGGAGCCAGAAGCTGGGGGAGCCATCAGAGCTCAATGCAAGTCTGCATCCGAGCGGAGGAGAGAAAGGAGGAAGCTGGGAGCCTGGAGCCCAACTCAGCCTTCAGAGGACCAATGGTCCTGCCTTAGTTTCCCTGCTGTTCTCAGTCACTGTCCAGATCAGACAAATATGGCAATAGAACTCAGACGGTCCCAGCTGGAACCACCAGTCAATTATGCTTCCTCCCCCTAAGGACTGGAGTGTGCATTCTCATGGTGTCCACACGCATATAATCAAGAACAAAAAATAATGATAGCCATGCCTGGTGTGGCTCAATGGATAGAGCATCTGCCTGCCAACCAAAGGGTACTGATTTGATTCTGGTCAAGGGCACATACCTTGGTTGCAGGCTCTTCCCTGGCTTATGCAGGAGGCAACCAATTGGTGTGTTTCTCTCACACTGATGCTTTTCTCTCTTTCCCTCTCTCTTCCACTCTCCCTAAAAATCAATGGGAAAATATCCTCAGGTGAGGATTAACAAACAAACAAAAAGTAATGATAAAAGATCGCCAAGAGGACGAACTGCTGGAACAACACCTCTAAGTACACGAAGGGGTGAGGCCTGAGCAGCAGCAGGGACTGGCCGGGGCTGAGAGTGTGGACAGCGGGCGGGGTCGGAGATTTCCGTAATAATTGTCTCCTAATGGCTTAGTGTTGTCAGCGAAGCAGGAAACAAGGGCGCCAGCGGTAAGAGATGGGAAGGAGGGGGGTGTCCACAGAGGACGGGAGACGAGGGAGCGTGCAGGCCAGGCTGGCTGTGGGCAGCGGTTGGCCCCGGGGGCCTGGTCATGGTGATAACGTGGCGTGTGGGGCAGGTGCAGGCAGAGGTAGGATGTCCAAGCGGGTGACAGAGCACGGGAGAGCCGAGGGAGGGACTGCAATGGCACACCACGGGATTTAAGGAATGGGAAAGGACACGGAGGGGAGCGGGCAGAGAGTGGGCGGCAGGATAATAGATGGGGCCCGTGGAGTGACAGGACGTCGGGGTTGGTGCAGCACCTGATGGACTCTGGCCTGGCAGCAGGCACAGTTGTGATGGATGGGGTGCTGACGCTACAGACCCGGCCCATCAAGGCACCGGTTTCCAGACTTAGGCCGCCCCGCCCCGCCCCGCCCCGCCCCGCCCCGCCCCGCCCTGCCCTGCGGGGTGGTGGGGAGGCGCTGGCAGAGCGGGAGCAGGCGGTGCCGCCGTGGAAGGACGGGCTGTTGACAATGACAAGGTCGAGGGGACGACAAGGTCGAGGGGACCAGGGAGAGCCGAGCGGGAGGGCAGGAGGGAGGAGCTCGGGGCTGAGCAGCAGGCTGAGCCCCTTTCCGGGGGGCGTGCTCTGTCCTGTGGCACAGTCACCACCAGCCGTGTGGGGGCTGCACAGCCCTGTCCTCACGGGGCCAGAGCCAGGCATGGGCAGGTCTCTGCTCCTCACGGAACCGTCCTCTTGGTGGTCTGAATGCAGATTCCTGCGGAGGAGCACTGAGGCCCCCTTTCCTTGCTGGCTGTCAGCTGGAGCCCCCTGAGCTCCTAGAGGACGACTTGGGCCCTGGATGTGGCCCCTGCAGCACCGGCCCCCCCCCCCCCCCCACACACACACCCGTGGAACCTCTCTGACCTGCCCCATCTCTCCTGCAGCAGCTCCTGCTCCAGCCCAGAAACTGCTCTGCCTCCCGGTTTGCAGAGGTGATGGGCGGCCCACTAACCCCTGTCTCTCTGTCCAAGGTCCTGAACCGCAGTGCAGCACCCAAGTCTGCCTGTGAGGACGCAGCCCACGGCCCCAAGGACTGGCCTAGACACAGTCTGATTGTGCTGGAAGCATCAGGATCGAGGAGGGAGAGTCTGGGGAGAGTGACAGCCAGCTGGGAGCTAAAAGGAACGGGGGTACTGCAATGAGGGGATGGGGGCTCCGATATGACGATGGATTAGGGGTGCTAGGGAAGAGGGAGGGTTAAAGCAGCTGAGGAGCAAGGACCCACCCACCACAGGCCCCGGGCAGAAGGTCAGAGGGCGAGGAGACCCCTCAGGAGGACCTCAGAGGAAGGTGCCCTCAGGGAGGCCCGGTCTGTCAGAGCCGAGAGTGCAGGCACCTCCTGGGGAGGCTGCGCAGGTTTGGCCGATCCTGGGCTGGGAAGTCCGGGGTGCAGTGTGAGGGGGCAGGAGAGAAGACAGAGGAGGGGTGTGTGGGCCCGTGAAGAGGAGCGTGCAGGGTGCTTGGGGACAGACAAACAGGGGAAAGGACAGAATGAGGTCAGTCCTGCTGGATTCAGGGCAGGTGGTGGTGTGTGAGGGAGGTGGGAGGAGCAGGGGGCTGGGGCTCTCACTGGGCCCTGGTGGTGGGCATGCGGTTTGGGGTGGTTATCTTAGTTCCTGTGTGTGGAGCCCTGGTTATGGAGTGCAGTGCCTGGGGTGGAGGGGTCTTAGCGGATGTGCACAGCCCTCTCTTACCCCCGAGGTGGGGGACTGCTCACACCAGGCCCGTGTGGCATCTACTGTCGGAGGTTTGACCTTGGGGCACCAGGCGTGACCTACACGGCCCCTCTGCTGCAAAGGAACGGCGTTGCAGGATGACACAGACAGTCTGTGCCACTGGAATTTCACAACACCAGAGAATAGCCCCTATCTTCTTCACTCCAATAATAAGTGTTTGAAGAAAAAAGGTTGTTTTTAGAGACAAATACTGAAATGTGTAGGGGTAAGGATCACGATGTTGGCAGGCGATTTTCAAATATTTTAGCCAAGATTATAGAAATCCTATATAATAAAAACCTAATATGCTAAGTGCCTGGTTGCCCATTCAACCAAAGGGTAATATGCTAATGATGTGCTAAGGCTGCTCAACTATTAGCTATGACGTGCACTGACCACCAGGGGGCAGACACTTCAACTGGTAGGTTAGCTTGTTGCTGGGGTCCAGCCTATCACGACTGAATGAGACGGGCTGGACACACCCTGCAGCCGTCCTGCAGTGGTTCCTCCCCAGCTGGCCAATCTCCCCAGCCCCAATCATGCCCTGGTGGGCTCCCTCAGCATGGCCTGCACCCTCTCCCAATCTGGGACCCCTCGGGAGATGTTGGAGGGCCAGTTTTGGCACAATCCCACAGGCCAGACTGAGGGACTCCACTGGTGCATGAATTCGTGCACTGGCCTCTAATAATTACATAAAGAAAATATGGCAAAGTATTAAAATTATTAAATCTGGGTGACCATTGTGTTCTTCATTCAAAGTTTAAGTATCTTTGAAATTTTTCACAATATCTTGGAGAAAAAAAATAATAATGCATAATGACATGGGAAACATTCACAACATAATGTTCAATGAAAAGTAAGCTTTAATTATGCATGTGTGTGTATCTGAATATGTGTCAATGTCAGAATGTATATTAGTGTGAGCGTATGAGAACGTGTGTTTGAGAATGTGTGTGTGTGTCCCCATGGGCACGGTATCTGTGTATTGGTGTGTTGCAGTGCATGTGTGAGAATGTGAGTCAGTATGTCAGTGTGTGTACATGGATGTGTCCCTGTGGGTGCAGTGTCTGTGTTGGTGGGGCAGTCTGAGGATGCCTTCACTCATTCATTCACTTAACAGATCCTTTACAATCAACAATTGGGGGCAATGGAAATGCAGCTGTGAAGATCAAGTCCCTGTCCTTGGCCACAAAGCTTATAATCTCAAGGAGGGACCGACAGTAAACACAGGAATATATTAAAAATGTGTTAGTGCCGAAACCGGTTTGGCTCAGTGGATAGAGCATCAGCCTGCGGACTGAAAGGTCCCGGGTTCGATTCCGGTCAAGGGCATGTACCTTGGTTGCGAGTGCATCCCCAGTAGGGGGTGTGCAAGAGGCAGCTGGTCGATAATTCTCTCTCATCGATGTTTCTAACTCTCTATCCCTCTCTCTTCCTCTCTGTAAAAAAATCAATAAAATATATATATTTAAAAAAAATGTGTTAGTATCTTTAAGAGAGATGGCTCTGATGTCATCTACCCAGCCAGGATCTCCCTTCGGGAGGCTCTCTGTGGCTGCACTGTGAATGCCCCCACTCTGGACGACGGCAGGACCATACCCATCGTGTTCAAAGACGTGTTCAAAGACGTCATCAGGCCTGGCATGCGGCGAAAAGTTCCTGGAGAAGGCCTCCCTCTCCCCAAGACACCCGAGAAACGAGGGGACCTCGTTATCGAGTTTGAAGTGATCTTCCCCGAAAGGATTCCCCAGCCGTCCGTACTTGAGCAGATTCTTCCAAAATAGCTACCTGTACTCCCCAGGACTGACCAGGGACCTTTGCAGAGCTCAAGGATTTCTGGACCTTCCACCGGTTGTGGAGCCGTGAGAGGGCGGGAGGGCCCAGGGAGGGCTTTCATACTGCTGAATGTTTTCCAGAGAATATATTACAACCTTTCAAAGTCCTGCACTAAAAAAATAAATAAAATAAAAATGTGTTAGTAACCCAGCTAGTGTGGCTCAGTGGTTGAGTGTCAACCTAGGAACCAGGTCATGGTTTGATTCCCAATCAGAGCACATGCCTGGGTTGTGGGCTCAATCCACAGTAGGGGGCGTGCAGTAGGCAGCCGATCAATGATTCTCATCATTGATGTTTCTAGCTCTCCCTCTCCCTTCCTCCACTGAAATCAATAAAAACATTTTTTAAGTGGTAACCTCAGGGCCGAGACCCACCAATGGCAAACCCCCACAACATCGTATGCAACAGGGAAGTCATGCTGGGTCAGCAAGAGGAAAGGGAAATTAGGGGAAATTAAGACTAGAGCCAGGCCAATGGGTAGTTTTCAAGTCAAGTAGACCTGGGTATGAACCCTCTAGCTGAGGGGCCTGGAGCAGACACTGCCAGATGCACGAGAGCTGAATGAAACCGTCCGCGCCAGCTGCCTCCTCCGCGAAACCAGACCAGTGGAACCTCAGTTCTCCAACGTGATTCCTTCCAGAAGGCCGTTCAAGAAGCCGCCTGTTTGAAAGCCATTTCCTTTAGAAGTAATGTCAAACGCATTCATTCCAGACTCCCAAATGATTCCACGTCAATCTCTTACACAGTGCATGCCAAATGTGCTGTCTACTCTAAACAAACACTTCTCTGAAACGTACCGACCCAGCCCTACCAGTCCCAAGTCGCTTTCACACTTGGTGCAGGTGTCTTTCCGCTCTGCGTGGGGCACCTTCACTTGCTGTCACTGGCTAACCAGACCGCCTATGACCAGTTTCTTTCACACGTTAGCGACATGAGCACTCTTTTAAAAAAATATATATTTTTTATTGATTTTTTACAGAGAGGAAGAGAGAGGGATAGAGTTAGAAACATCAATGAGAAAGAAGCATCAATCAGCTGCCTCTTGCACACACCCCCTACTGGGGATGTGCCCGCAACCAAGGTACATGCCCTTGACCGGAATCAAACCTGGGACCTTTCAGTCTGCAGGCTGACGCTCTATCCACTGAGCCAAACCGGTTTCGGCAACATGAGTACTCTTGATGTCTCCTTGTTTTAAAATTGTGCTAATCATCCATTTTGCCAGCAATAAACGCAAAAAAAAAAAAAAATCACAAAATTTCCTGAGATGTTAGCGCAGTAAACTGATTCACACTGGTGTATTTCCTGAGATTTTTGTCAGGCTGACATCCTATAAAATAAAAGCCTCGGTGGTGTCGCACTACACTTTCACACGTCATCCCAATATGGTCACAAGACGGTCGGCAGGGGAGGGCAGTTGGGGACAAGAAGGCCTACAAAGGGGGGCAGGGCAGGTGCGGGGGAGCCAGGCCAGCAAAGGAGGGCAGTTGGGAGCCATCAGGTTGGCAGGATACAGCAGTTGGGGACAATTGGGCCAGTAGGGGCGATCAGGGGAGCAGTGAGGTGTCAATTGGACTGGCAGTGAAGCAGTTAGGGAGTGACCAGGCTGGCAGGCAGGTGAGCGATTAGGAGCCAGCAGTCCTGGACACAAATTCCACACACCAGGCCTCAAGTATCAGTATGAAAGGGCTGTCAGGTTGGAAACAGTGTGCTCTGTGAACTGGTCTAGACTATACTCCTTACTCTGGGAATGGAGAGGACAGAAAAGCCAGAGCTAGGGGAACAGGGAGATGTGGCGGGCTGGCTGGGCACGTGCTCTGCGCCAGCTCTGCTAAGCTGGCAGGATTTCCACATCAGCAACAGGAGTCTCTCCAGGGCCAGGTTGGGAGGGAGGGGAGCGCAGGGGCAGGGCTAGGCACTGAAGCAAGACCAAGGCCAAGGCCCGGCAGAAGCCAGTTCCTGGTGGCAGCTGGGCAGCTGATAGCTCCCTGCCTCCCCGCCATGGTGCTCCTCCTGCCCTGGCTCTCGCGGTGCTGTCGCCGCCTCCTCCTGCCTCCTAGGCCGCCGGCCCCTGGCTCCCAGAGATGCTGCTCCCAGAGCCCCAGGACCAGCACCAAGGAGCAGGCCAGCACCAGCGGCCGCGGGAAGACAAGGCCCCCCGCCCCGGTAAGTGGCACCAGGAGCGGGGCAGGTAGGTGTGAGGGGAGATTGTGCTGTGGGGGGAGGGATCCCGTCTCATCCTGTACCACGGGCCCAGAGCAGATACCAACCCGGACCCCCGGAGGGTGCTGCCTTCCAGCGTGTTCCCCACCCCCACCCCCACCCCCACCCCCCAGGGCTTACTCCCTGCTTGCAGTCCACTCACTGTCCTTGAGCAGACATTTCCCCTCATTAAGTTAATGATTTCTGGGCGATGGGGGAAGGGGCAGGCAGTCCTTCCTCCAAGTCCTTACAGCCCCCAGCCTGTGCCTCCCAAAGGCCGATGCCTAAGCCAGGAAGCTGCCCTCAGACGCATGGCATCAGACCCCAGGCAGAATTTCCCTCGCCCACAGCCTCAGCCCCCCGCCGGGCTGATGCTCCCTCCTCACACCCCTCCCCAGGGCCCCGGGCTCCCTGCAGAGCTCGCCCGGGCGGAGGAGCTGCTGGAGCAGCAGCTGGAGCTGGCCCAGGCCATGCAGGAAGGGCAGGAGGGGGCCTGGGAGGCGCAGGCCCTGGTGCTCAAGACGCAGAAGCTGAAGGAGCAGATGAGGAGACTCCGAGAGAGCCTGGGAGGAGGAACCTAGGGTTTCACCCCCAACACAGGAAACACTGCACGCCACCTGCCGAGACCACCAGCCTTGCAGGCCACTAAGAACAGAGGACCCTCCAGAGAGCCAGGCTGCAAAGCGGCAGGAACCATGGCCTCCGCTGTCGTCTTAGCCCCACTGTGACCCCTCCCGCTGACAACCTTGGCCCCACATCAAGAACCTAGCACCACCTCACCCCAAATCCAATAAAAGGAGCACTTAGACACCACAGACGCATGTTTTTTGTTTTGTTAAAAAAGTTCTCACAAATAAGGAAGCGGGGTTTTACAAGTGGTAATGCCAAAGAGGGCAGGCCGGGGTGGGCTGGGCTGTCAGGGCTAGGGGCAGTAGTGTCTCCTTCCCCCCACGCCTGGTGTCATCTCCTGAAGAGGGACGGACGGTCACGTTCCAGCACATGCGCGGCGTCCTCTATCGTGTCTGTTCAACTGAAAAGAAGATGTGGCGGTTAGAATAAGACATGAACCCTGCTGCTGGGGTGGCTCAGTGGTTGAGCATAGATGTGAACCAGCAGGTCACGATTCGATTTCCAGTCAGGGCAATGGGATTGTGGGATCGATCCCGTGTGGGGGTGCAGGAGGCAGCCGATGAATGATTCTCATCACTGATGTTTCTCTCCCTCCTTCCCTTCCTTTCTAAAATCAGTATATCTTTTTAAAAAAAGAAAAGACATGAGAAAAGCGAGGCTAGCAGAAACATGCTGTGCATGCAGATGTCTGTGTAGGTCTGGTCCAAAGAGCAGACTGGGGGAGCGAAGAGATCCCAAGTGGCCGTGAACTTACATCCCATCAGGGCTGAGCTAGTCAGGTGCCACTCTGTCCTAGGGCAGCGGTTCTCCGCCTTCCTAACGCTGCGGCCCTTTAATACAGCTCCTCAGGTTGTGGTGACCCCCAACCATAACATGATTTTTGTTGCCAGTTCATAACTGTAATTTTGCTACTGTTATGAATCGTAATGTAAATATGTGTTTTCCGATGGTCCTAGGCGACCTTGCTAGCGGCTGAGAAGCGCTGCTGTGAAGCCTGAGACCATCAAGACGTTAGAAAAGGTTGTGAACCACCATACTAGGGGCTTTCCCCACACCATGGGGTTTAAGACAAACAGTAGGGAAGAGGAGAATGTCACGAGCGGGCAGTTCACGTGATCAATACTCACTGTAGGAGGAGATGTCTATCTCATCAGGCAGCTCACTAATATTGACCTCAAAGCGATCCTGCACATCATTGAGGATCTTGGCATCATTCTCATCTGACACAAACGTGATGGCCAAACCCTTGGTACCAAACCGGCCTGCTCTGGCCACCTGGAAGGAGACAGAAGGTAGGTCAGGAGGGAAGATGCATGCTAAGAAGACAGGGAAAATAAGGGGGGGGGCGAGGCCACTGAATGGCCGAGGGTGCGGGCTTACCCGATGCAGGTAGGTGTCCGAGTCCTCAGGCATGTCGTAATTAAAGGCAATGTTCACCCTCTCGATGTCCATGCCTCGGCCAAACAGGTTGGTGGCCACAAGAATTCGTCGTTGAAAATCTTTAAATTGCTGATACCGAGAAAGCCTTTATGAGAAAGGAAATTCGAAAATGATGAGTCCTTTCTCTCAAGTGTCTTCCTCCCAAGAACACAAAGCATCTTCCCCATGTCCGACTCGCCTCTCCTCCTGGGGCATCCCGCGGTGGATGGCGATGGCTGGGAAGTTCTGCTCCACCAGGAGCTGGGCCAGGGCGATACAGCGCTGCACGGACTTCACGAAGATCACCACCTGCGTGCGCGGTGGGTCCATGCGAGTGTGAGGTTATGTGAAAAAGGAGTTTTCAGCAATTACTCGTCCGGGGGAATTCCTCAGGCCCTATCATGTTTCCTCCTCTGCTCTGAATGTAACCTTACCTCCAGTCTAGATAAAATTTATTGCAAACAAACTCAGGAATAGCCCTAGCTGGTTTGGTTCAGTGGGTAGAGCATAGGCCGGTTGACTGAAGGGTCTTGGGTTTGATCCCAGTCCGGGCACATGCCCGGGTTGTGGGCTTGATCCCCAGTGGGGGGCGTGCAGGAGGCAGCCGATCAATGACTCTGTCTCATCACTGATTTCTCCCCCCCCCCCCCTCTGAAATAAAACAAAAACCCTACATAACAGGTAGTGATGAAACTTATCTCCTCAGGAAATAGTACATGAAAAACAAATTTAAAAACCTAAACGGATGATCAAGATATTTCAGAACCATTACAACCTTATTAAAACCCTTTCAGGAGTCTTTTTTATTTTTATTTTAAAAAATAAATTTTAGCCGAGACCGGTTTTGCTCAGTGGATGGAGCATCAGCCTGCGGACTGAAGGGTCCCAGGTTTGATTCTGGTCAGGGACATGTGCCTTGGTTGCGGGCACACCCCCAGTGGGTGGTGTGCAGGAGGCAGCTGATGGATGATTCTCTCTAATTTCTGACACTCTGTCCCTCTCTCCTCTCTGTAAAAAAATCAATAAAACATATTATATAAAAATCAATAAAACAAAATAATTTTTTTAAAAAATAAAACACACAAAACAAAAAAACACCCTTTCAGGGTTTTATTTTGAGGTTTGCTTTTATTCACCGAGTACCTGTCTATGCCAGCAATGGAACAGAACAGCAACTCCCACCTTGCTCATGCTAAGCTCCAAGACATGTATGTTCTTCTTTCAAAGAATTTAAAGCCCAGCCAGCATGGCTCAGTGGTTGAGAATCGACCTAGGAACCAGGAGGTCATGGTTTGATTCCGGTCAGGGCACATGCCCAGGTTGCGGGCTCCATCCTCAGTGTTGGAGTGCAGGAGACAGCCCATCCATGATTCTCTCTCATCAGTAATGTCTCTCTCCCCCTTCATCTCTGAAATCAATAAAAAATATATTTAAAAAAGGTTTTTTCACTTAAGCCTTGGCCTGGAAGCAGAGGCAGTTGGAGCACTGTCCAGTACACCAAAAGAAAATTGCGATTCGATCCCCAGAGTACACAGGTAGGTTACAGGTCTGAGCCCTGGTTGCAGCGCACAGCGAAGCAACAAACTGATGTCTCTCTCTAGAGTCAACAAAAGCACCGTCAGGTGGAGATTTAAAGAAAAAGATTTCGCTTGAGAGACGTCGCCACCATCCTCACATCACCGCGTGGCGTCCTCTACGACAGGGCACTGAACACGCTGGCGCCACTGGGGATGTGCTCATCCTCCCAGGGACTGCAACTGACCTGGTTGAACTCAAGGACATCCAAAAGGTCAAAGAGCTTCCGGTTCTTCTCGTTGTCCTTCAGTTTCACGTAGTACTGCTGCAAACCATGCAGCGTCAGCTTCGTCTCATCGTCCACGAAGATCTCCATTGGCTGAGGGGGAGGGGGAGGTAGGGGTGGGAACGGGAGGAGGGCAGAGTGGGGGGGTTAAACCTGGGGGGGTGGAGGAAGTTGATCTCCAATACACCCCATGGGGGGAATGGGGAGAAGAGAAGACTGAAAACTTCACCCCACTCCCAAAAGCACGCCCATTTCACGTGGTCTCTCCCACCTCTGACCTAATTCCCTTCCTTCCAATGGAGTTCTAAGAATGCCCAGCTGAAAACTGTCAAGAGGAGGAACTTGCAGGGAGGAAAAGGGGCAGAGAGACCACCCCACGGCAAGATGCCATTACCTCAAACGGAGGCGGGGAAGGACGTCCGGACAAGATTCCCCAAGGGAAACAGGGTTCCACACCCGGGAAAGCCTGGGAAACACTGCCTGGACATCAGGACACTCCACCCAGCAAGTGTAAGAGTGCAAGGAAGAGGCCCGCTCCATCTGCGCGCCCTCTGCTGGGAGCCACGTCCTCGTGAGGAGGCTGGGAACCCTCCATGGACATGACCACGTGCCATGAGGGAGCAGCAGAAACGATCCAGCCACCAGGGCATGGCTCTAGGGGACACTGGTCTGAGCTAAGACCCCAGCCATCGGCAGGGCCACATGGAAGGCATCAGGAAGTGGTGCTAAGAAATCAGAGCTGCCTGGCTCAGGGGCTGAATGTTGACCTACAAACAGGAGGTCGTGGTTCGATTCCCGGTCAGGGCACATGCCTGGAGTTGCAGGCTCAATCCCCAGACAGCTGACCAACGATTCTCTCTCATCATTAATGTTTCTCTCTGAAATCATAAGATATTTTCTAAAAGAAATTCAGAGCTGCAGATACGCACTTATGTTTTTACCCTTGAAGGGAGGAAGGTAGCATCAAAAGACAAATTACATTTAATAAAAGAAAAAACCTTTAAAGGTAGAAATTGAGACAAGCCTGGCTCCCGAGCCCACATTTCCTAGCCTCTCGGCCGCCGCGGGGCACAGGAACACTAAGGCCCAGGCAAAGGCTGCGGGTCACGCCAGACAGACAGAAGCCGGCAGAGGCCGCTTCCCTAAAAGGTCTGTGGCCTCCGAAGCTCCCGGCGGCCCAAGCCCAGCCACAGACGAGGAGCTGCACCCCGTGGGAGCGCAGAGCCGCGAGGCAAAGCCACTCCAAGGACACGGCGCCGGCCCAGCTGGTCCCAGCCAGCGGAGCACTGCCGTTCCGGGCCCCCTCCCACCCGCTCGGCCACCCGCCCGCCCCACACGGAAGGTGGAAACAAGGAGCACGGCACGCCTTGTTCAGGAAAAGACCGGGAACAGAAAAAGAGGCTGGCTGTGTCCTCGGCTTCCTGGGCAGGTTTCCCGCGGCCGCCGCTGCCGCCGTCCGCCGTGCCGTCCGCATCCCCGCTGGCCACCGTGCTTCTCTGCCGCCGGCGTGTCCCATCAACCGAGGTTCCACGTGGGTGCGAGGAGGTTCGGGTGGGAGGGCGTAGGGGATCGGGGACTGAGGTGCCAAAGGCCCCCACCCCTGGAGGTGGGGAGGGAGCGAATTCATCTGTGCTGTTTGCTCTTCGTTTGCACATGCCTTGCCATCTGTCTGTCCCTCTCTTGCTCTCCTGCCACCGGGAGGTTACGAGTTTTGGGGAGCAGAAGGCTCCAGCTGTATGCTCGATGCCACCTTGAGGGTGCGTGGCTGTAGGGGACGTGTAGGAGACGATGGGTGGGTGGTAGGGCAGAAAACCCTGCCCTCCCCCAAAAGGGAGAAGAGGTTCAAAAATGCTGTGATTAAAAAAAAAGCCGAACACTACCCGCTCTCACGTTAACCCGACCAAGTCTTCCGGAATGTCCCTGGCACCCGCGCAGACCCTAGCGCTAGCTGTCCCTGCCTCTGCGGTCTCTTCAGGGAGTCGTCGCTCCCAGCCGGGCTTGAAGGACAGGGAGTCTGGAGGGAGCGGGCCCGCAGGGGAGGAGGCGGTGGGCGGGAGTGGAGGGAGAGAAGGGAGAAGGTATTTACGTCTTGCATGAACTTGCGGCAGACAGGGCGGATCTCTTTGCTCAAGGTGGCACTGAACATCATGACCTGCTTCTCGTGGGGGGTCATGCGAAAAATTTCCTGGACATCCCGACGCATGTCTACAAGCAAAGGGAAAAGCATGTCACAAAGACCCACTGAAACGGGCAAGCAGAGCCCATTCAAGGCAAGATTTGCCTCAGGTCTCTCTACTCTATTTCCTCTAACCCTCACGAAATCACATCCACAGTAATAATCCAGTGCGTTAAAAAAGCAATGAACTTGGAATCAAGATTTGGGACCAGTTGTTTTAAACAGGCAAGAAATATGATATGAGGATGCCCCTAAGCCTATAACTACGAAACCTGGAGAGCCTACCACGGAGGCCCCAAGAGTAAGACCTTTGAAAACACGTTACAAGTCCCTTCTCTCACCCTCCCCAAGCCCCGGCTCCCCGCACCCACGGCACTCCTGGCCATTCCAGCTGCCAGTCTGCTCCCTGCTCCCTCTGGGTCACTTTCTAGCGGCCAGGAAATATGACACCGCCCGCTACCTGGAGCCCATCTCACAGCCTGCCAGCTGCAACAGCCAAAGATCGTTTGGAAAGACTTACTCTAAGGCTACACCCTCCCCTATTCTCTCCTCCAAATTTGAGTTCTTAGAATATTTTCTGTGACCCCCACTTAGCATACTAGAATACCAAGCCACACAAACGCCCAGCCCAGCAGCTCTCTCCACGTTAATCCTAGCACTGAAGTCTACAGATCTATTCAGCGAGGAATTCTCAGGGTGTATGCTGGGTGAGGGTGTCCGAGGGTGGCCCGTCCCTCCTCCAGTTTGGCATCTCCCCTAAGACATCCAGGAGGGGGAGCTGTAAAGGAAGGGTGATGTGATGGAGGCCACTGCCAGCAAGTCACAGCCGGAAGGCCCTTCTTCCTGAGCACCGCAGCGTCAAGACCAACCGAGGGAGCCAGCGCCCTCGTGAGGGTGGCAGGTGAAGGGCCGTCCTGCATGACTGCTCCTGTACCAACCAAAAGGCACTTGTTCAGAGGCCCAGGCCCAGCACTGCCACTCACCGAGCTGTTCAAGCATCTTATCACATTCATCCAAGATAAAGTGTTTAATGTGTTTGAGGTTGAGGCTCTTATTTCGAGCTAAGGCTAGGATGCGGCCAGGGGTCCCCACGACGATATGCGGGCAGTTCTTCTTCAGCACCTCTTCGTCCTTCTTGATGGACAGGCCTCCAAAAAACACTGCCACCTGCCAGCGGGGAGAAGGCCTGACAGTGAAACTGAGTCCAGTCCCTCCGGTCCCCCTTCTTCCAGCTCCATCTATACCACCTCTTGAACATTTCAGAGCTAAAAGGAACATTGAGGGCCATCTAACCTAAAATTACATCCCCAACACTGAGGGAGAAACCAGTGACTTGCCTGAGGCTACAGGGCTGACCTGAGCAGTGAGGACAAGCCCCAGCCCCTCCGCCTTACCCTAACCGCTTCCCTCCCAGGACTCTCAGAACGGGAACAGCAGGCCACCAGGCCAAGGACCACCACAAAGCTCAGGGAACATAACCCGGATTTTAAATCCCTTTGCTCAAGTCCTAGGTAGTTACTGATTGGGGCTAACCGAACTACTCCATATTAAACCATTAGGGGAATGGTTGTTGAGGATCTGGGACTTAGAAGTGCTTTCTAGTTTCAAGAGGGGAAGATCAATCAAGGAACCTGCTCTCATGACCCTTGTCCTGTAGCAAGCACGTCACCAAATGTGGGACCCCAGGTTTCTAACAAAACAGGAGTACACAGGACACCCATGAAGAATTCTTGCCAAACACTTGCTCACAGGAATACTGGGAGGCAAGTACAAGCTAACTGCCATAGAGGAGGAAGGAGACAAGCCGAGTGGCTCAGGTGGTGGGAGCATCGGCCTACACACCATAAAGGCCGTGGGCTCCATTAGTCAGGGCCAGGCGCCCACAGGAGACAACCAATGGCTGTCTCCCTCACACCAATGCCCCCCCCCCCCAATGAAAAGCATACCCTGGGGTGCGGATTTAGAGTTAACCAGAGGAATCCAGAGGCAGGGCCTTCTGTAGAACGGGCCCAGCCTCTTCAAGTCACTGTAGCATAGTTTTGGGCAAAAGAAAGTATCATGACAATTTGCATTTGATCTTGACACCAAGAATATAGGCACAAAGGTGATGAGTTGGACCTTCCCCTAGTCAAATGGCTAGGAGGAAGTGCAATCCTAGCTCACCACAGAGCTCAACGGTAAATGTTTCCATAGTTTTAGCAGTAGAAACTGCTTCCTGGTTTCCAAGTTTTAGAAACAACCCAGACAAGACTGCTCGGAGAAAGGGCAGAAGTCAATGCTACTGACATAGACAGTGTAAAAACAGAGGTATGCATAACGTAGATGCCTACATATATACAACATTCAGATCATACTTAGAGAATTAGAATTAATGTTTCAAAACAATAAAATGAACTGAGTAAAAAAGGCCTATAAATTGGTCAATTGAGGAAACAGTGCCTGATACTTCATTTTACAGCAGAATTTCCAAAGGGTGGCAGTGACTCACTCTGGGAAGCAGGCCAGAGGGAGGACACAGCCCTGCACCGAGGCCTTCTTACCAGGCCGCCACCGCAGCACCACGCTCACTGAAGTAGTTAACGCTGTGTCTAAACCACAGAAACAGGGCTGCGGGCTCTGTCCCTGGTAAAGGGCATCTAAGAGGCAGCTGATCAATGTTTCATTCTCACGTCCTTGTTTCTCTAAAAAAAGTCAATTAAAAACGTGTATAACAGGAAAAACAGTAACAATCTGAACAAAAGTATTCTTTTTTGTTGTTGATTTCAAAGAGAGGGAGAGGTAGGAAGATCAATGACACAATCGTTCATCAGCTGCCTCCTGCACACCGCTCCCTACTGGGGGTCCAGCCTGTGACCCCGACCAGGAATCAAACTGTGATCTCCACAGGTCAATGCTCCACCACTGAGCCACACCCTCAGGGTTGTGTTTTGTTTTGTAACAATGTTTTGGTTAGTAAAGCCATAACCTGTAGGCAGTTTTCATTTTCAACCATAAAGAGTTTTCTTTTTAAGCTTCACTCAGTATGTTATTAGTACTGATAACTTTTTTAAAATAATTATTTATTGTTGAAAGTATTACACACGTCCCCTTTCCCCCCCAATCTCCATCACCCTATTGTCTGCTCCTCCCCCCTGAGATTCCGCACTCTGCTTCAGGCTTCCATGGCTCTGATCCCTCCGTTCATCAGTTTGTTACTTAGATTCCACCATGAGTGAGATCATGTGACACTTGTCCTCTGACCGGCTTATTTCCCTCAACACGATGCTCTCCAGGCCCCTCCATGCTGTCTCACAGGGTGAGAGACCCTTCTTTGTCACAGCTGCAGAGTGTTCCTGGTGTGAATGTCCCACAGCTTTTTATCCACTCCACTGATGGGCACGTGGGCTGTTCCCAGATCTTAGCTATTGTACATTGTGCTATGAACACAGGGTGCATACATTCTTTCTGATTGGTGCTTTTGGTTTCTTAGGACATATTCCTAGAAGTGGGATCACTGGGTCAAATGGCAGTTCCATATTTAGTTTTTTGAGAAAAATATACTCTTCTTCACACCATCCTAACCAGTAAGATTGGAGGCTATAAATATCAAGGTTATACCATGGAGAACAACTTAGGCCAACTTTGTTATGGCTCCCAGACATTTTAAATTTTCTTCCACTTAAGTCACATCCACTAGAGCCATTTTGGAGTTCCAGCATTCTCTTGCCATACATCCCCAAATTCTCAAACTGTCAAAGCAGTAAGCAGGCCAAAACCGGTTTGGCCAAGTGGATAGGGCGTCGGTCTGCAGACTGAAAGGTCCCAGGTTCGATTCCGGTCAAGGACACGTACATTGGTTGTGGGAACATCCCCAGTAGGGGGTGTGCAGGAGGCAGCTAACTCTCCATCCCTCTCCCTTCCTCTCTGTAAAAGTTTGCAGGTGGAATTGAGGTTCAGTACAGGTATTGGAAGTTAACATCTGTGGAACATGAAGACTGATGGTCTGTGAGTCCCAAATGCCTCAAACTATCCATACCCTCATTCCCCCCAGGCTCTTACCCTGGCTTACCTTGACATTGGGCATGTACTTAGAGAAACGCTCATACTCCTTGCTGATCTGAAAAGCCAGCTCCCGGGTGTGACACATCACCAGCACAGACACCTGGGGGGAAGTGGAAGGTAAGTGTCTCCCTTCACTACCCCTCAGGGGAACTGACTACCACAAAAACAGACCTGCAGATCATAAATGACTTCAATTCTGAGATCTAAATCATTAACCCCACGACTACTACAAAATACTCCCCTTGGCCTCAAGGGCGACAGAGGTCATCTGAGCAACAAGCACCCATGGTTGTGAATACCTCATGTAGTTGAGTAAAACACTCTGCCCCCACATTCCTAACCCAAACGCCCGCCCAGCTGTACCTGCCCAGTGACCGGCTCCAGCTGCTGCAGCGTGGCCAGCACAAACACTGCAGTCTTCCCCATGCCCGACTTGGCTTGGCATAAGACGTCCATTCCCAGAATGGCCTGAGGGATGCACTCATGCTGAACTAGATATAGAAGAAAAAAGACAAATTGGGACTCCAGATAACATTTTTTACCAGCCGCACCCATTTCATGCTGCCGAATTCTTAAGTGGTTTTTGTCAATTTCTAGACACTTTCTACCTCTATGCTCCTTCAAATTCATCCCCAAATCAGACCCTCCTAGTCCCTTCTAGCTTTAGCTTCCTCCCGCACCAACCAAACCGCCTTCTATGCCTCCCCCCACAACTACCCATTTCCATCTATCAACAGCCCATCTTTGGTGCTTCCGGCTGCCCTTATTTTCCTTCATCTTAAACAACCCATGGCATTTGCATGCCTGCTACAGGCCTATCCCCTGCTTAGACTGCCATCCCTTGGATCATGGAACCCTGCAACCTTGCACTAAATGAAGGACTTGGTACCTGACCCAGAAGCCACCCACCGTTAGAAGAGCCATAAAGGTCTCCAGAGACCAGAGTTGGCCTTTTCCAAAAGAGAACTAAAAGTGCGACCAACTCCTCTCTGGAAATTTAAAATTACAAGTTAAAGTGATAAAATTCAAAGCTAGAAGACAAGGGGAAAAACCAGTAAAAAAAATGAATTACAGACCTGTAAGTTGCTTTTGTTTTATGCTATCCCGTCCTATATAATAAAAGGCCAATATGCAAATTGACCAAATAGCAGAACAACCAGTTGCTGTGACATGCACTGACCACCAGAGGGAACACTGTTCAGTAAAAAACCAGGCTCAGCGCTGGCAGGCCTTTCCCACCTCCATAGCAGTGGGACATCCTCCATGGGCTCCGGGGCTGCTAGAGGGTGCAGGCCGGGCTGAGGGACCCCCGCCCAGTGGCCCATGAATAAAAGACAACCTATATAAACCTCTTTTAATTCTAAAACACTTTCTGGGACTCCTGGTACTTCCTTACTTCGTGGTCTATCCTAAATGCAGGTCTGTGTCACTGAGGGACCATGAACACATCTTTTCAGGATCATTATAAAGTGCCTTATGAGTACTCTATGCCCAAGAGAAAATTTACCTTCTGATGGATGCTCAAAGCCACAGTCAACAATGGCCCGGAGCAACTCTGGCTTGAGCAGGAAGTCCCGAAAGCCAGAGCTATGGATGGAGACGTAGGAGCCCTTCACATCCTTCTTGGCAGGGGCCTCAGCCCCATCTCCCCCAGCCGCGGTCTCCACCTCATCATCTTCGTAGTCCAAGAGCTCGTTGTCCACATCGTTCTCCGCCATAGCTGGGCCGGCAGGGGGAGGAGCGAGGGTCTCTGAATGGGTTCACGCAGATTAAGTGAAAACAAAGGAGTAAAGTGGGGCTTAAGGAATAGAAGATACACTAGTTTCTGGCAGAAGAGCTAGGGAAAAAAAACACAAAGAAACAGGAAAAAACGGACATCAGTCATGAGCAGAGCCTTCGCCACTTCTTTTCCATCCCCATGCCCTTCCCACATTCCCTAAACTAGGAAACCTTTACCTGGGTTAAACAGTAACAAAGGAACACAAAACAAAGGCAAGAGTGACCGGGACTGGGGAAGGGGTTCCAGGGGAGGCGGTCAGGTCACAGGCCCCAGCAAGACTAGGAACAGACGGTGGGAGAGCAGCTTAGGAGCTCGTCACTGACAGCGAGGAAACGAACAGATGAGGAAAAGCAGATGCCAGGAGTGGAGACGGAGAGAAGGGTGCCGTCCCGAAACCCTCCACGGAAGACCCGCGCTTCCCTGGCCGCAAGCTGTCAAGCCCCCGCGCAGCAGCCATCAGTCCAGGGTGATAGATGAAGGTCATCACTGCGCAGAGCGCTCACCTCTCCACATGAGAACATCATGTGGCTGCCGCTCACCCCCACAGCCCGCCAGCCTCCCACTCAGCAGCCCCACCTGCGGCCTAGAACTCCGTGGAATGAGCCAACGGCGGGGGCGGCTCCGCCGAAAGCATCCAGCTCTCCAGCACTCAATCGTCAGGGCAGAGGGCGGCCTCGGCCTGCAGGCGAGCCTCACCGCGCGCCTCCACCGCCGCGATCACCCGCACCGAGCCTCTCCGAAAACACACATCTCCCCAAAGCACTTGCAAAGCGCTCCCAATGAACGCGGGCCAGCCGAGGTAGGAAGTCCAACTAGGCCCAGAAGCGGGCTCCTCCGAGTCCCACGCCAGCCGAGAGGACCCAGAAACGAGGGGAGGGGAGGAGAACCCCGCCCAGCGCCGCCTCTGCCCGTCGCTAGGACCTTTTGAAAACGAGGTCGCCGGAGGAGCGGAGAGCTACGGGGACAATGGCGCGAGGCCACCATCTTGGATTGAGCCTTTTTAGCTCCCCTACCTCCCCCCAGCTCTTTGCTCTCGAAAGGGATGCAAGTGATGAAAATAACGACCCAACGAGGCCCCAGCGACCAGGCCATCGCCTGTGGAAGGGGTATCAGGACTCCATACGGCAGGATGGCTGCAGGGAAACGCAGATGGAAATGGATGGTACCGAAGGCCAAATCTTACCTGAGCAAGGCGAACGCGTATGGCGGCAGCAACAGCGACGAAGGAGGCAATCTGCCTTCACTTCCGGTTCCCAGTTTCCCTCTACGCCAGCCTCCCGCCTTCTCGGCAGCTAGCGTCAGGCTCAAGGGACCGGAAGAGGGACCTTCCGTGGATCTGTAGTTCCGGGGGCTCTGGGGTTGCCTTTAGAAACTGCCTGTCTGAGGTTTTTTTTTTTTTTTTTAAAGCCACTTCTAACTCCTTCGCTATTGCCTGGAACAAAAGACATAAAGGAAACTAGCATCCCCTCTCACTAGCATCCCCTTTCTCTTGTACCACTTTTCTCCACGCCCCTCGCTTCCTCGTTTAGGTTCTTGCCACGCAGGACTTCTCTCTGGGCACCCCTCGGTGGCGAGCGAGGCTGGCGAGGCTGCGGGTTCCCACGGGGTCCTCGGCCCGGTAGTCAAGGTGACCTGGGGCGTCCGCGCCGGAGATAGGCAGCCGTGGGGACCGCGGCCCGACATTTGCCCAAAAGCAGTGTTAGCGCATCTATAGCACATGTCCCAAGGGCCCTAAGCTGGCGGGCGGGGGCTGCGAGTCAAGGCGTTCTGAACTCAGAGTGGCAACGGGGTCTAGGTTGGGCCCCAAGTGTTAAATGATAGGGCTTGAGGGTTATGCAACATTCCCTAAGTACTGTTAATGCCACTAGAATGTTCTTAGCCCCACCCCGATAGCCCCATTGTTCAGCATGGATTTTTTCATGAATGAAGCATCTGATACCCTGTCTTTGATATGCTATAGAAACCAGACTTGGTGTCTGCTGCTTAACAAAAATTACAACAAATGTTCTGCCCTGTAGCTGTTATTAAACAATCATTTAACAGGAGTGGAGACCATTATTCCCATTCCATTTACAAGCACAGACTGAAGAGAATAAAGCAACATGTGGGAAGTAATACAGCTAGTAAGGTGAGGACAGAGCCAGGATAAAAACAAACACCTCTTATTCTGTACTAGAGGCCGGGTGCATGAAATTCCTGCTCTGGGGGTTGGGGGTGTCTCTCAGCCCATCCTGCACCCTCTGGCAGTTGGGGAGCCCTCGGGGGATAAGCTGGCAGTCTGACATCCTTAGTGCTCCCACCATCACTGCTTTGCTCGCCAGCCGTGAACCTGATTCAGGGGTTCTGGCTGAGCAGCGCTCCCAATGGGAGCTCACTGACCACCAGGAAGCACCTCTTGCATTGAGCATCTGCCCCATGGTGGTCAGTGCGCATCATAGTGACCACTTGTCCCACCGGTGAGCCGATTTGTATATTAGACCTTTATTATATAGGAGGATGTATACTGCCTCCCTGCTTAGAGTTTGGTTAAGAGGCTTATTTTCGCCAAACCGGTTTTACTCAGTGGATAGAGCCTTGGCCTGCGGACTAAAAGGTCCTAGGTTAGATTCCGGTCAAGGGCATGTACCTCGGTTGCGGGCACATCCCCAGTGGGAGGTATACATGAGGCAGCTGGTCGATGTTTCTCTCTCATCAACGTTTCTAACTCTCTATCGTTCTCAATTCCTCTCTGTGTACAATCAATATGTGTGTGTGTGTGTGTGTGTGTGTGTGTGTATATTTTATTATTATTATTATTATTTTTTAAAGAGGCTTATTTTCTGTGGCCAAGAAAAATGCAATAAGTGATCCATCAAAGGATCCCAGGATGGTGTTATAAAAGGACTGTTTTTCCAACCCTATGTATCAATTTATTCTCACAGTATTTATCTTGCGTACTCTGTCCAAAGTGCTATTCTAGGGTCTGGAGACATAGCAGTGACAGAATTCACCAACAGAACAGACGACGCACAAACATAAATATGTCAAATATGTTCATAAACATTTTGGAACAATTGCTTCAGGGACACAAGGACTTTACTTGCTCCTCATAGTTTTTGCCTTCCTCATTTGCATGTTAGAACCAACCAATCCCTATCCATCAATCCTTCATGTACATGAAATAATTGCACTTTGTGGTTTTTGCTTTTATAAATCCTGCCTTTCTTTGTTCCCTCAGAGAGCAGTTTGAATAGTTACCTAGGTCTGCATCATGGTAGTGCAGGCTTTTTGTTCAAATAAATGCCTTTTGTTCTCATTCCAGCCTGAGCCTCTGTGGTTACTGAACGGGCAAAATGCTTGTTCCTGCACCCCAGCTTTTCTCTACAGTTGCCATCTAAAGCCTTCAATTTCCCAAACTAGGAATCACTTATGTTTCTCACTTTAGAGAAATATGATTTTTAAGATTTTATTTTTAAAAAAATATATGTTTATTGATTTCAGGGAGAGGAAGAGAGGAAATAGAAATATCAGTAATGAAAGAGAATCATTGATCAGCTGCTTCCTGCATGCCCCCTACTTGGGTACAAGCCAGCAACCCAGGTATGTGCCCTGACAGGAAATCAAACTGTGACCTCCGGGTTCTTAGGTCAACGCTCAACCACTGAGCCACATCGGCCAGGCAATAATAATATATTATTTGCTATGTTTCTACAACAAGTTTCAAAGGGCAGCTCTTTTGGGTGTTTGGAGAATATAGAAACAAGACTCAAGAGAGGGGCTAAATGAGAAATGATAAAACAAAAGGATTTTCCCATAGTCATTTTATTGACAGTTTTTATTGTTACAAAGGAAGTCCATGCATACACAGTGACAAGCTTCACTTCATATCTCAGGAAGCAGCAATCATCTGATAGGTCTTTGGGGTAATAAGAAGTGAGAGAAAGCCAATGAAGAGAAAGACCAACTTAAGAGAGATGAAGGGGAGGCTAAAAAATGCACCATCTTTCTGGAACTACAGTAACAGGCTAAATGAAATCATCATTTTATCTTTTCAGGTAGTGCAGGCTCTCTGGGAAAGGAGAGGTGGGAAGAACCAATTTTTCAGAGAATACTAGGGTCACAGAGTGAGTAGAGTTGGAGTCACAGACAGAAGTGAGGAAACGGCTGTGTTTAGGTTTTGGCAGCTGGACATGAGGTGGTAATAATATCACAGGGTTGCCATTAATCGAGTCATAACTACTACATGCCAGAAACCATGCTGGGCTCTGTTCAGCATGGCTCCTGATCACTGCAGCAGCAGGAAAGGTGGGCATTGCTGCTCCTGGGAAGGCAGTGAGGCCCCAGGTTAAGTAACTCGTTCTGGTTGCCTGCCAACTAGCAGCAGGGTCAGGAGCGGGATCCCCGCCTGCCGGGCTCTGGAGTTATCGTGTTTTCTACACACCCGCGTTTTCATGCTACAGATTTCACAGGGGGGTTGGCTGAGGTGACTTGGGAGTTTATAAGGTCTCAGCGAAGGTTAAAGAACAATGAGGAGACGCAGGTCTGAGCAGGATATCTATATTTCACAGGAGAATTATTGGGTCTTGCCTCCTAGAATTCCCAGGGAATGGAAAACAGAGTAGGATTAGGATGGGAGGTGACTCTGGTTTGGGGTTTCTTTTGAGGAGGCGTCAGGCACTGGGTTTGTCCTAGGCAGCAATCCGGTAGTTGGGATGGACCTGGGGCCTGACGTCGCAGACCATGCCGAGGAGCTGGGCCAGGACCCGCTCTCGGTGTTTCTGCTGGGAGCTCTGCATGCCCTGCACCTGGCGCCTGGTGGCCTGCTCCACCTCCGCGGACAGGTTTCCCTGGGAGCCCATGGCCTGGAAGGTGAGGAAGGGGCAGAAGAGGGAAAGGAAGAGACAGAGAAAGGGGGTCCAGGCATGTGCAGGAAAGATTCTGGAGCAAGGCCCTCTCCAAACCACCCATCCCACGGAAACAGCCAGACACCGGGACCACCCTCTCCTCCAAGACCCGGTGTGCCACGCCAGCTGTACAATCCCCACCCTCACCGCCCACAACCACGGCACTCTGCCCCCCAAATGCCATCGTGCTCCACACAGACTGTGGCCATTCTGCCACAACTGCCCGAGTCCTTCAGATGCACAGGCTCCTAAATGTCACAAAGCTTGACCAACGTCACATGGTCCCCACCAGGACCCCCTTCTGTCCTTGACCATCTTATTTTATCGTAGAATCACCCGCACCAGATGGAAGATCCCCACTTCTCCCGGACTCACCGCCTGCTGTTTGCTCTGGAATTCCACCTCTCGCTCCCGCCGGTATTGCTCCACTTCCATCTGTGCCTCCTCCTTTGCCTGCTTCAGACGCCGGGCCTTCCCTGGAAGCAAAGACAGGATGGGGTGGGTGAACCCGAGATAACCTGTGATAGTGGGGTCAGTCCTTCCCAGTAAGTTATTCTACGCTCAGCCAACCAGGTGCTAGGTTCTAACATCCCCCGATTTCTTTCCTTCTAATCTTCTAACCAGCCCCCCAGCCCTCAGCTCCCTCCCCATCAGGATTGGGTATTCCTCAGGACTCAAATGTTTGCTGTCCTCCCACCCCCATGTTCTTCCCAGACTTCTAATGGAGGAAGGGGGAGGCTCACTCTTCCTGGCATCTGCCACCTTCTCAGCCGCTCGTTTCTCTGCTTGCAGGAGCTGCTGGATACCCTGGGATTGGCTGGCCATTTCTGTCGTTATGGCAGATTCTGTTTCGGATGCTACCAAGGTACCAAATGGCTCCCAGCCGCCCCTACTTCTCCTCTTCCAGCTCGTTGCTGCAGTCCTCCACTATCCCTGGGTCTTAGTGCTCCCCTTTTCCCTTAGCCTGCACCTGGTGTCTCCCCCAAACTGATCCTCCCGACAGTGGCTGGTCCTCCTCATACACCTCTCACCCGGGCAGTACCAAGAAGGACCTCTCGGGGGCAGCGGAGGCCAGTCCCAAAGCTGCCCGTTAGAGACCGGAGAGCTAGGGTTGGGGCCAGGGCTGGGAGGAGAGTATTGGGAGAGAAGGCGGCGTGTGTGTGTGTGTGTGTGTGTGTGTGTGTGTGTGTGTGTGTGTGAGAGAGAGAGAGAGAGAGAGAGAGAGAGAGAGAGAGAGAGAGAGAGAAAGTAAGGAAGTCACCATCCGTGGTGCAAGAAGAGTACATTGGGCTTCTGAATTCAGCCAACATCTCCTCCCTTTTCTCTCCCACCCGTTTCCATTTCCTCTCTATCTTTTCCAAGTCCAAGCTTCTGCATCCATCTCACTTGCCTTTATGTCTTTTCATGCCTGTTTTTCTCTTTTTGATCTGCCCCTGTTCTTGGCCTCAATGTGTTTTATTCTTTTTCACAGTGATTTTTATTCCCTTATTTCTCCTGTTTTCTCTCTTTCTCATCTTTTCATCTATCTCGGAACCATTACTCTCTCTTCCCGCTGGGGAGGTGGGGGTAAACCTCCTGGACGCCCTCCTTTTTCTGTGCCTACCCTCCGCTTTCCGGGTTCCAGGTAGGCCCTTTATCTTATGTTCCCTAGTTTCCCCCCGGAGGCCACACCGCGGAAACACACCTCCCCGCCCCCACCACCGCGCGTCCTCGGGGAGAAACGACATCCGGTAATGCTCCTTCGGTCATTTCCGCCCTTTACCTGCGTCTCCGTTTCCGCCGGCCTAGAGTGTCTCCGCCTTCCTGCCTCCCTTGCTCCGAGCGACTGAACTGGCGGCCCTGAGGGTACTTGGGGGGGGGGGGCCCGGGTAGCGCGGGGCAGGTCTGATGAGTAACCCCACCCCCAGGTCCAGAGGGAGAAGCCTTTATTTGACTTTAAAATTCTATGACTTTAAAATTCTAACTTGTTGATAAAAAGTTCCCCCATCAGTCCCTATTCCCCTTTCCAAAGTTTTTTATTTAAAATTTAGCGCGGCTGATGGGCCGCAAAGGGATCATTTGTCCTTTTCTCAATTTTACATTAAAAAGTAAATGTGTGAGGCCAGCTCCCCCCCTCCCCCCCCTAAAAATGTTTTCAAACCGATCATCTGGTAAGTGGCACGGGGAGAACAGGCCGCATGTCTTGCTGAGGATGTGAGAACCCGGGCCGGAATGGGGGACGGAATGGTCGGGGTGGCGGGAGGGGCCGAGACTGGGTCCCCTCTGATGCCTCTTCCTTCTTCAGCCCAGGAGTTCCATGGCCTCCACCTCCCGCCGCCAGCGCCGAGAGCGTCGCTTCCGGCGGTACTTGTCTGCAGGTCGGCTGGCCCGGGCCCAGGCCCTCCTCCGGCGACACCCCGGCCTCGATGTAGATGCTGGGCAGCCCCCGCCACTGCACCGGGCCTGTGCCCGCCACGATGCGCCTGCCCTGTGCTTGCTTCTTCGGCTCGGGGCTGACCCTGCCCACCAGGACCGCCACGGAAACACGGCGCTGCACGCTGCCGCCCGCCAGGGTCCTGATGGTGAGTGTGCCTGCGGGACAGGCCCTGAGCTACCGGTCTGAGATGGAAGCCAGCATCCTGGGACCTACGGAGTAGATGCCCAAGTTGGCATTGGCTATCACTTGTGCCATTACAATACCAAACTACTGTTGTCTGAAGAGCCAACACTCAGATTTCACGTCTTTCTAGATTAGTAGCTACTTTGTCTTTTGAGTGGTGGTTTGCCTGTAGTGAAAAAGCAGCACAGAGGGTAGGCTTAGAGCAAGGTTGCCTGAGTTCAAATCCCAGCTGCACTGTTAATAGCTGGAACTTCTTGGGCAAGGTACCGAACTTCCCTGAGGCTTAGTTTACCCACGTGCAAAATTGCATAATAACTACCCTTGCTATGTGCCAGGCACTTCTCACAACATAATTCATTTAATCCTCACAACTACCGTGTAAGTACCAACAGAAGTAATTTGCCAAAATGGTGCAGCAGTGACTGTAACCAGGCAGCCTGGCGGGCGCTGTCCTGTGATTCGGGGCAGAGTTCTTATGGGAATATTCAGCAATGGTGCCTGAGCTCCACCCCAAGCTGGGGTGAGGACTAAATCACGGAAACAGCACACATGGTAAGCACTCAGTAGATACTAACCGTTGTTCTGCCTGCTATCAGCAGGTCCGTACTCCCTTACCAATGGTTTTGAAACAAAAACGCCGAGAGGCAATTGTTTCATCAGCCTGCCATCAAACTCATTCAGGCAAAACCTAACCTGACCAGAGTGAGCCCTCTGCGATGTGTTTTCGTCATGCTGATGTCCACATTCAGAAGCATCGCGTGTCTGGCCCTGGGCTGCCCAGGTCCTCCTGGGCTCCCGGCACAGGGCGGGCGCTTTCAGATCAGCTCAGACCCAGAGCACGTGCGCCGCCCACCCTGTGCGTCCCAGGCGGCCTGTGGGTTCTGTCGGGGCAGCGGGGCAGCGGTCCAGGTTTGCCCGCCTCAGGAGGTTTTCCTGCGAGAGGAGACCTCTAGGTTGGATGAGCAACCTTCACTCACTTTGATTGCTCCCCCAGCACCCCAAGCATAGGAACCCATTTCCACCCCCACGCCCTCCCCTATTAGGAAAGAAAAATTCCCCCTTTATTGTATCTTTTTAAAACTATATATATTTTATTGATTTTTTACACCCGAGGGAAAGGGATAGAGAGCTAGAAACATCTATGAGAGAGAAACACCCATCAGCTGCCCCCCCCCCCCCCCCCACTGGGGATGTGCCCGCTACCAAGGTACATGCCCTTCACTGGAATCGAACCTGGGACCCTTCAGTCCACAGGCCAACGCTCTAGCCACTGAGCCAAACCAGTTTTGGCTCTTTAATGTTTCTTAACGTAAGAGAGAGAGGCCAGCACATGGGGAGGCTTTAAATTGAAAAACAAAGGTTGGAAAGTGCAGGTGGCAAAGCTGAGCCCTCACCCAGGTTCCAGCCTGGGCCCAGGGGTCCTGGGCTGGGCTGGGGGAAGGACCTGCAGCCTCTAAAGTGCAGGTTGTGAGAGTAGGAGGCAGGCTCTTGGTACAGTTCAGCATTAAGTAAATGAGATGTAGTGTTATGTTTATTCTGATATTAATTAAGGCTATTTGCATAATAAAAATATTCCTCATGGTAAGTGCTTTCTTCATCGTATTAAATTCCAAGAAGCCTGCAAGATTGATATTATCTCACAGGTGAGGAAAGCAGGGTCTGGAAAGTTCAGGAACTTTCTTTTTTTTAACCTATTTTTATTGATTTCAGAGAGAAAGGGAGAGGGGAAAGGGAGAGAGAGAGAGAAACATCAGTAGATCATTGATCTATTGCCTCCTGCACACCTCACACGGAATCGAGCCTGTAACCTGGACATGTGTCCTGACTGGTTCATAGAAGGATCCTGCGCCTTCCCAAGAGGGATCCACACTCAGGTCACACCCGAGCCTGCCTTCCTCCCAGTCCTCCACCAGGGGGCCTTCTAACTCCCAGGTAGAAAGGCCTGTCCCGTTTCCAGCTGCTTAGAAACCGTGTGCAAGTGTTCTCTCTGAACAGGTGAAATGATCTTGGGTCTCCCAGGAGGGCATTCTCCCAGGCCGATGGACGGGCCTGTTCGCTGGGGTGACTGGGCTGGGTTGTCACGCCAGTGAGATGCTGGTAAATGGCCCCACCTTTGGCTTTTGGTAACTTCTCATTGGGAAGTTATCTCAGCTGTCAGAGACCCTTGTGTAAACACTCCTTGGTCTGACAATAACCATTCTCTGCATTCGGCAAGAATTACCAAACACAGAAATAGGGTTGTTTTTCTCACAGACTTTGCAAAAAGGATAAAATCCTTTATATTATTGTTATTATTTTAAATATTTTATGTAATAAATATTTATTGTTTAGATTATTACAGGTGTTCCTCTTTTTCCCTCCCATAGCTCCCCTCCACCTGATTCCCCACCCCACCCCGTACCCTTACCCCCGCACGGTCTTCATCCATAGGAGTAAGATTTTTGTCCATTCTCTTCCTGCACCCATCAGATCCCTTCCCCCTGAGAATTGTCAGTTCACTCCCTTTCTATGTCCCTGATTCCATTATATTCTCCAGTCCATTCTGTTCTTCAGATTTTTTATTCACTTGATTTTTAGATTCACTTGTTGGTAGGTATGTATTTGATGTCTCTTTGTTGTTCATAGTTTTTTTAAAAATATTTTTTATTGATTTTTTACAGAGAGGAAGTGAGAGGGATAGAGAGCTAGAAACATCGCTGAGAGAAACATCGACCAGCTGCCTCCTGCACACCCCCCACCAGGGATGTGCCTGCAATCAATATATATGCCCTTGACCGGAATCAAACCTGGGACCTTTCAGTCTGCAGACCAATGCTCTATCCACTGAGCCAAACTGGTCTCGGCTGTTGTTCATAGTTTTTACCTTTACCTTTTTCTTCTTCTTCCTCTTAAAGAATACCCTTCAGCATTTCATGTATTCCTGGTTTGGTGGTAAAGAACTTCTTTAGCTTTTTCTTGTCTGTGAAGCTCTTTATCTGGCCTTCAATTCTGAATGATAGCTTTGCTGGGTAGAGTAATTTTGGTTGTAGGTTCTTGCTGTTCATCACTTTGAATATTTCTTGCCACTCCCTTCTGGCCTGCATAGTTTCTGTTGACACTGTGTATGGGTGACAGTCAAATGGGTGCTCTGACAGTCTTATGGGTGCTCCCTTGTAGGTAGCTGTTTTTTCTTTTGCTGCTTGTAAGATTCTCTCTTTGTCTTTTGCCCTTGGCATTTTAATTATGATGTATCTTGGTGTGGTCCTCTTTGGATTCCTCTTGTTTGGGGTTCTGTGCACTTCTTGGACTTGTAAGTCTATTTCTTTCACCAGGTAGGGAAAGTTTTCTGTCACTATTTCTTTCGTTGGTTTTATTTTATTTTATTGATTTTACACAGAGAGAAATTGAGAGGGACAGAGAGTTAGAAATGTCGATGAGAGAGAAACAACTGCCTCTTGCACACCCCCCACTGGGGATGTGCCCGCAACCAAGGTACATGCCCCTGATCGGAATCGAACCCGGGACCTTTCAGTCCGCAGGCCGATGCTCTGTCCACTGAGCCAAACCGGTCCTGGCTGTCACTATTTCTTTCAATAGGCCTTCAATATTCTGCTCTCTCTTCTTTTGGCACCCCAAAAATCCGATGTTGGTACGCTTAAAGCAGTCCTGGAGGCTCCTTACACTGTCCTCACACTTTTGGATTCTTCTTTCTTTCTGCCTCTCTGGTTGAGTGTTTTTGTTTCCTCATATTCCAGATGCAGCCAAGGTACATGCCCTTGACCGGAATCGAACCCGGGACCTTTCAGTCCCCAGATGCTCTATCCATTGAGCCAAACCAGTCTCGGCTACAGTTGAGTTTCTATATATTCTTTATTTCAGATAGTGTATGCTTAATTTCTAACTGGTCCTTTTCCTTTTTTTTTTTTTTTTTTTTTTTTTTTTTTTTTGTATTCTCATTAAGGTCCTTGAAGGTCTCTTCAAGTTTCTCAGTGGTTTCTAGAAGATTCTTGAGTGACCTTATAAATGTGATTCTGCTGAAGTCTGTGTCGTCCAGTAGTTTACTCTCCTCCATCTCTCCCATTCGTGACATACTTCTGTGTCTCTGCATTTTGGCTGCCTCCCTGTGTTGATGGAGTGGCTTTGTGTGGTCGGTGACCCATAGGGGCCCGTAGCTCAGCTTCCCCAGTCACCCAAGGTGGTTGCTCTTGGTATACCCGTGGGCTTAGTGCAAAGTCTTGGTGTAGTGAAGTCTTGATTGCTGTGGTACACTGGGAGGAATTGACCACCAGGCCAATTGGCTGTGAGGACCCGCTGTGTCTGTAATGGAGGAACTGCTGCAGTGGAAACACACTTATGGGCAGGCCTTGTTTCAGTGGGGCTTTGGTGCTCACTGAGTCTGCCTCCCGAATGTGTCACGGATGTGAGGAGTTGAAATCTGGTGTCTCACACTGACCACTAGGTACACTGGCTTCTGGCTCTCCAATGGGATGCAGTTCAGGTACTGTCTGAGGCCACCCTGCAGGAGCTGCAGCGAGAACCACAGTCCTCTCCTCCCTGCTTGGAGCTTGGAAACTTTAGAGCCGTCTGCACCAGGTTGCAAGTTTGCTAGGTTAAACTGCAATAGAGCAGGTCACTCATTGCAAAAGCCGCTGCTTGGAGCTTGGCTGTGTTTGTAGATTGTGCAGGGCGGAGTCTCAGGGCATCACTAGGCTAGTGTAGCCAACAGTGATGGCTGCTGGTCAGCCATATCTGCCTCTCCCACTGACCGCGTCCCCGCACAGCAAACAATTATTCTTGCACGCAGCTCTGCAAGCAAGCCACCCTCACTTTCTGACCCGATGGCAGACAGTCTAGCTTCTCCCCAGAAACTGGATTTCAGAGAGATTGGGAGCTGGTCTCTTTTCGGGTTGAAGAAAGCAATGCCCTCCGCCAGCGGGGATCCTCTGCCTGCCTGAATGGCGCCTGCACCCCGTACCTCAGTTTTCCAGCGCGTGTGCCCTGAATGCTCCTTTCTCTCAGTCTAGATGTAGAGCTTCCAGTCAGCCAGCTTTCCTGTGGTTCTGGGTGATAGACGTTTTGTCTTTTAGTTGTAGTTTTGAAATTATTGTGCACGTAACTTACTTTTAACTCAGGAGTGAGGGAGGACAGTTTTTCCTGAATGAGTAAAATGCTCCGATACCATTTGTTAAACAGCTCACCTTCCTCTGTTGACTTGCAATGCCAGCTTTATCGTCAGCTTAGCAGTACGGATCAACTTTTCCCAGTGTGCTTTTCTACTATATGCATGAAAAAAAACGTTTGGAGTAAAAATAGCCTTTGTCTTAGTGATGGTGTCTACCTTAAGACAAAGTTCACTGACGGGCACAGCCCGCTCAAAAGCCAGTCTCAGAGGCTGAGGCGCTGACAGGGGCACCGAGGAGGAAAAGGCAGTCCTGGGCAGGTGCTCCAGAGGGCCCCAGGCGGCTTACGCTGGTCTGGGAAGTGAGAGTCATTAAGCAAAGTAGAAACCAGGCAGATGGGAAAGCCACAGGCAAGAGAGAGGCAGGCTCATGGAAAACGCGCGGGGCCCGAAGACAGCCACGTGGGGGCTGCAGCTTCCGGGCGGGCGGGGAGGTCCGGCTGGGAAGGCAAACGGAGCATGGACTGACCACTGAGCCACCTGTAAACAGGGCCACTGCCTCTTCTGCTGTGCAGATCGAGGGTAAAGGACAGAGAAGGTCTGGCACGCAGCGCAAGTGCAACGAATGCCATATTAAAAATAATATTTCCGGGGGAGGATCCAAGATGGCAGCTTAGGTAAAAAAAAATTAATGTAGTTAAATTTGTATCAATAGCTTTTGACTTTATTTCATTCTTTGGAAGGTTTTCTTCACTCCAAGATTACAAAACAATTCCCCTGTGTTTTTCTACTATACTTTTATTTTTAGAAACCTAAAAAATTCAGAATAAGTAGAAAGTATAGAACAATAAACACCTCTATTCCTGTCACAGGGAATGTTAATATATTGTCATTTTTGCAACATTATTTCATTTTAAAGAAATAAAACCACCAAGATTACTCTGCCCAGCAAAGGTATCATTCAGAATGGAAGGTCAGATAAAGAGCTTCACAGATAAGAAGCTAAAGGAGTTCATCAACGCCAAACCAGTATATGAAATGCTGAAAGGTATTCTTTAAGAAGAGGAAGAAGAGCCGAAACGGGCTTGGCTCAGTGGATAGAGCATTGGCCTGTGGACTGAAAGGTCCCAGGTTCGATTCTGATCAAGGGCACATTGGTTGTGGGCACATCCCCAGTTAGGGGGTGTGCGGGAGGCAGCTAGTCGATGTTTTTCTCTCATCGATGTTTCTCTATTCCTCTCCCTTCCTCTCTGTAAAAAAAATCAATAAAATATATATATATTTTTTAAAAAAAGAGGAAGAAGAAAAAAATAAAGATAAAAATTATGAACAACAACCCCCCCCCCCCAAAAAAAAAAGCCAATAATCTTATACTGATCTTTGTCTCTAGCCTGGCTCTGATGACACTCTTATGTCACACTCTTTAGAAAATCTAAGAAGTCAACTTTCCAACCTTCGAATAGCATTTTAATCCATTAAATTGCATTTCAGAGGCAATAAAACTCTACATTAATAAAACTATGTTCTCTTCCATCTTTTTTTGCAAGAGGGTTACTTCTTGCCTAACTTTATCTCATGTCTCTTATAGCACTTTGATAAAAATTCCAGGTAGCAGCCAATGTCCAAAAAATTGACTTGCTTTCTTTAGCCTATTCTCCTAGGTAGTAATGTGGTCTATTGCCAAGTTACCATATATTTTTCAGCCCCATGACAAGGGGTACTGACCTCTTTCTTGCCTGAGTATTTCCCTCTTTACCTGCTTCACAACTCACTGTACTAATGCCTCATAGTTTGATCTTTATGATGACTGTATCCCACTCACAGGAGCCAATTTCTATAATAATACAGTACAAGTGGAGCAGATGTAACCTGAATTGTAGTGCCTCAAATAAAGTAGAATTTTTATTTCTTTCTTGCACAAGTCAAGAATTAAGGCATAGAGGATAGCTATGATTTACCCACAAAATCATCCATATTCTTAAAATCTTCCTTATCATTCAAAGTATTGCCTTTGCTTTCTTTCATGTTGGAAGCATATTTCCAAACTGTGGGGAAAGGAGGGGAAAAAAGAATGTAGGGGGGAAAAAAATTATGAACAATAAATACATATCTATCAACAAGTGAACCTAAAAATCAAGTGAATTAAAATCTGATGACCAGGCCGGGACTGGTTTAGCTCAATGGATAGAGCGTCGGCTTGGGGACTGAAGGGACCCGGGTTCGATTCCGGTCAAGGGCATGTACCTTGGTTGCGGGCATATCCCCAGTAGGGGGTGTGCAAGAGGCAACTGATCGATGACTCTCTCTCATCGATGTTTCTAACTCTCTATCTCTCTCCCTTCCTCTCTGTACAAAATCAATAAAATATATTAAATAAATAAATAAATAAATAAATAAAATCTGATGACCAGAATAAACTGGTGAATCTAATAGAATCAGGGGCAAAGAGAGGGAGTGGACTGACAGTTCTCAGGGGGAAAAGGGTGTGGGGGTGGGGGAAGAGACTGGACAAAATCGTACACCTATGGATGAGGACAATGGGAGGAGGTAAGGGCAGAGGGTGGGGTAGGAATGGGGTGAAGGGGAGCTATGGGGGAAAAAGGAGAAACAATTGTAATAATCTGAATAATAAAGATTTATTAAATTTATTAAATTTTTTAAAAAGAAAACCATCACGGATAAAGTAAAATTTTCTTCAATGCTGCCTTCTGAGTTTTTCCCCCCAGGGAGCCCCTCCTGTGACTGGCATGTGCCCTCCTGTCATATGGCGGTGAGCTGCGTTTCCCTCACATAGCTTACTTTTTTTCTTTTTTTTAATATATTTTATTGATTTTTTTACAGAGAGGAAGAGAGAGGGATAGAGAGATAGAAACATAGATGAGAGAGAAACATTGATAAGCTGCCTCCTGCACACTCCCTACTGGGGATGTGCCCACAACCAAGGTACATGCCCTTGACCGGAATTGAACCTGGGACCTTTCAGTTCGCAGGCTGACACTCCATCCACTGAGCCAAACCGGCTTTGGCTACATTAAATTTTTTTTACAAATATATTTTTATTGATTTCAGAGAAGAAGGGAGAGGGAAAAAGAGATAGAAACATCAATAATGAGAGAATCACCTATTAGCTGCCTCCTGCACGTCTTCCCCTCCACCTTGCCACTGGAGATCCAGCCCACAACCAGCCCTGTGTCCTGACCAGGAATCGAACCTTGACCTCCTGGTTCATAGGTCGGCACCCAACCACAGCACTCTGGCATAAGCTAGTGGGAATGGGAGAAAATACCTACGATGCATGTAGCACAGACACAGGGTTGATCTCCACCATAGAGGCTGCATCTCTATGGTTTCCGAGGGGAAAGTAGATGAATAAGAGCCGGTCATTCACAACAGAAACACAAAGAGCCAAAAAGCACAGGAAAAAGAAAATCTCATAATGAACATCTTTCTTTCATCTGTCAGGTGGGCCAATGAAAAGGTTGGTGAGACGCGGTTTGGGTAAAGGACGACACAGATTTCCATAGGGGTGTGTGCTGGGCTAACGAGAGCTGTTTGACTCAGAAATTCCGCTTCTGAGACCAGCCCGGCAGAAACACCCAGGAGCCTGCAGAGGCGAGCAGGAAGCCGGGCAGTTTGGAAACAGTCCTTCTCGGGGGGGTGGTTTGTTCCGCGCACTGTGAGACACCACACAGTCATGAAAAAGGGGCCACCATGCGCACTCCCGTGGAAAATGGACGAGATGCTAAGCGAAAAGAGCAAGTTGCCAGATAAAACATATAGTGAGGTCACGTATCCCTGGCAAACTCAGCTGTGGTTTCTGTCACCCAGATAGGACTGGAAAGGACAGCAGCCTGGTGGGCAGAGTGATTACACGAATTCTTCATTCTTTACGAGGAAAGAGCATTAACCATTCGTTACATCCGTTCACCTCAGAATGCTGAGTAGGAGCGGGAGGCCGCCCACGGTCCCAGCGCCGAGACCAGAGCCTCAGCTACTGCTGCGCTTCCCCCCGCCGGCACTTGCTCTCTTACACAGCTGCAGTCCGAGCCCGGGTACAGTTTTATAGCCAGCTTTTTCCACACACGCATCGTTTTTAGTTACTATTTAATATCCTGTGTCCTATCTCACTTATATTTTATAGTTGGAAGCCTTACTCCTTAAAACCTTCCCGTCCTAGCCTGAGCACCTGCCGCCCTCCCCCGCCGTGAGCCCTGGTCAGGGGAGCAGTGCCCTCCCTCCCTCTGGGCTCTGGATCCCGCGCTGCTCCAGTGCGCCCGGAGATGCGTGGGCCTTGGGCCTCGGCCCGCAAGGCTGGGCCGTTCTCCCCCGCCTCCCTGCAGTGGGAACCTCCCTCTGCCCGTGTTTTCCCAGAGAGCCGGTGCCACAGAGTAAAGGTGGGAGGGCCGCCAGCCCCCTCCAGTCCTGGCGAGAGGAAGCAGGCCCTCGGTGGGAGAGCCTCCCGCACCCTCCTGTCCCAGGCGGGGGTGCTGGGGGCCTGGGTAGGTGGTGAAGTGAGCACACGGCCCTGGGCGTGGCCACTCGGGAGTCAGGGCCCAGGGAGGGGAGTTCCTGGGCGGACCCCTCTCCGCCCCTCTCCCCTCCCCTATGCCAGCAGTTGTTGGAAAGGGCTTGCTGGTTGCATGGAGCATTTCTCTGCTTCAAACTCTGCTGATCTGGCCCTCTACCTCTACCCTCCCAGCATGCCCCGGGGAAGGCTGGCTGAGGGAAATTCCCCTAAAAACATTTATTTTATGCAGTTTATTGAAAAGTAACATAAAAAGATACCTATTCTATATTTGCATATTTATTATGGTAGAGTAGAATGTTCAAATATTTTACCAATCTGAAATATAATGTGGGGTGAGAGGTATAAGGTGACAATATTGTCTTTTTAATCTCAGAGAGAGAGAAACATCAGTGATGAGAGAGAATTGTTGATCGGCTGCTTCCTGCATGCCTCACTGTGGATCGAGCCCATAACCTGGGCATGTGCCCTGACTGGGAATCAAACTTACTGCTTCATAGGTCGACACTCCACTACTGAGCCACGCCGGCTGGGCTAAAGTGACAACACACTGAGTGGCCAGATTGTTATGATCACACACACACACACACACACACCCCACACACATACACACACACACACACACCCCACACACATACACATACACACACACACACTCTCTCACACTCACACACACACTGAGTGGCCAGATTATTATGATCTACACACACACACACACACACACACACACACTGAGTGGCCAGATTATTATGATCTCTACACACACACACTCACTCACACACACACACACACATTAGAGGCCTGTGCATGAATTTGTCCATGGGTGGGATCTGGCCACGGGGAGGGGACATGGGTGGTTGGCCGGCCTGCCTGCTGGTTGAACTCCTGGTCGAGAGGACAATTTGCATATTAGCCTTTTATTATATATCAATAGAATATACACTGAGGGGCCAGATTATTATGCGTTCAGAGATCATTGCAATCTGGCCACTCAGTGTACTTTCCAGCCAAAACTGGAACACAGGGTCAGAGTTTTCTGACATTGCCCTGGTGGCTGGAGGCAGACCGGAAAACAAAATAGTTGATGGGGACACAGGCCGGAACAGCTAACGCGGTAAGCTGTCAGCGACTGTCAGGTGCAGGCGGGCAGACAAGCAGGCCCAGCTAACTCCCCCGTCTCCCACCAACAGCCTATACCGACTTCTTCCTGCCGCTGCTGCATCGCTGCCCCTCTGCCCTGGGAGTAAAGAATAAGGATGGGAAGACCCCAGGACAAATTCTGGGCTGGGGACCCCCTTGGGGTTCTGCTGAAGAGGAGGAGGAAGACGCGTCCAAGGAGCACCAGTGGAGGCAGAAGCTGCAGGAAGAGCTGGAGGACGAGTGGCAGGAGGTCACGGGGTGGCTCGAAGGTGAGGAGTCCGTTCCCCCCTCAGCTGCCCTTCCCAGCTGCCGTGTGCCTGCACCCGTCCTGCACCCTTCCCCTGCCGCCCGCTTCTGCCGTGACCTCATGGCCTCTCCCCACTACCTCTGTCCCGCCCTCCCAAACAGACTATGCTTCCCGTGAGGCCCCGGAACCCGAGTCCTTCTCAGCCTGGTCAGATCGCCTGGCGCGGGAGCATGCCCAGAAGTGCCGGCAGCAGCGTGAGGCCACGGGGGCCTGCCGGCCCGCCCGGGCTGAGGGCGCCCGTCTGGGCTGGCGGCGGCTGGAGGAGGAGCGGAGGCTCTTCCAAGAGCGGGCCAGGACCAAGGAGGAGGAGCTGCGGGAGAGCAGAGCCCGGCGGGCGCAGGAGCGGGCGCAGGAGGCTCGCAGGGACCTGGGGCCCGGGGCCCAGCAGCCCAGGGGAGTCGGCAGGGGTAATCTCTGGCGCTTCGGCGATGTGCCCTGGCCTTGCCCTGGGGGAGGGGACCCGGAGGCCATGGCAGCAGCCCTGGTGGCCCGGGGTCCCCCCTTGGCGGAGAAAGAGGCCCTGAGGAGGTACTTGAGGGCCCAGCAGGTTCGCTGGCACCCAGACCGCTTCCTACAGCGATTCGGGAGCCAGATTGAGGCCTGGGAGCTGGGCCGAGTGATGGGAGCCGTGACAGCCCTTTCTCAGGCCCTGAATCGCCGAGCGGAGGCCCTCAAGTGACCTCCGGGAGACCAGGCGGGACTGCAGGGAACGCAGCCTTCGAGGCACCGGCAGGAAGGGCATGGCCAGAGGTGGGGTGACGAGCCGCGGCAGACCGCACTGTGAGCAGAGGATGTGGGGTGCGAGCGAAACTTGTGATGAGCGGGGGCGGGCAGCCACCACTGCTCCGGCTCCGCCACTTCCTAATAAGACCTGGTTCCACGTCCCACTCCCAGGCTCGCATCGCCCATGCCGTCTTCGCCGCGGGCTGCCGAACCCAGCTCTGCACTGACCCGCACGCACGGCCGCCTGCGCCGGACGCCGGCGGCCCTGAGCGGCCGGGTGCCCGCCCGCCTCACTCCTCGCCCTCCTCCGGGCTCCCCTCGGAAATCGGGGGCCAAGAGATGAGTGTGAACACCCGCCAAAAAAGGGAACAAACCTAGTTTCCCTCCCTCCCCACTCCCCCCAGACCACATCCTCCCCCTGCTCACTGCCTCCCCAGCAGACAGGGCTTTCCCTTTGCTGAGTCACCCAATGGTCCAAGTGGGGGCAGCGGAGCTGGGACCTCGAGGGGGTTGAGAGGTCGGGACAGCAGGGATGGAGGCGGAGCGCGCGGGGGAGTGGAATTTCGGTTGCTAAAATTAGGACCAGGGAGGAGGCGGAAAGAGCCCAGTTATGTAACCTGGGGTGTCTGTTCTTGGGCAACCAGGGACCCACACCGCGGAGGGTGAGGAGTAACATGGACTCACTCTCGTGGAGCTGCTCAGTCACTGAGCCAGGCGGGTGAGGCCGAGGAAACGACTCTGTGCTCGTTTAAACCACCTGGGAGCTCGGACTTCTCCGTTCTCCCGGCCCGTGTCAGGCCCGGGCACACACAGGCCTCCTGACCGCCCTCACCCGAGGGCCTCACTGCGCCCGGGACCCAGACATGGGTGACCGGACCGCCTGGTCTGCCTGGCCGCCACCTGACGGGCGGGCCCTGGCTAAGCCCCCAGGCCCGCCTTCTCCAGGGGCCCTCGTACCCGAGAGCGCAGCTTGTCCTCGGAAACCGCTGGCTCTGCCTCCTGCTTCCAGTTTGCAAACCTGTGTATAAATCGTGTCGTGTATTTCTAGCCAATGCCTCCAATAGGCTGAGTTTGTTCGACAGCTCAGTGCCCAGCTCCCTCCGTAGCTTCTGCCCCCTGCAGCCTGGGTGCCATCGCTGGCAGCGGGCCTGGCCCTCCAGGGAAATGTCCTGAGGGTGGAGGGAGAAGGACGGGGCGCCCTTCTGCCTGCTGTTGGTGCTCAGCTCCAGCACCCTGGTCTGGCGGAGGACCAGACAGCCCAGCCCAGCCCCAGGGGAGTGAGGAGGGCAGGCCGGTGCCGCAGGAGCGGCGAGCGCGGCGGGCGCTGCGCCCAGGCGCTCCTGCGGCAGCTCATCTCTCAGGTTGGGAGCCGGGGAGCAGAAGGGGAGGCCTCAGAACGTGGCATGGCAATGTGGGGCGAGCACGGGACCCCGGGGAGACAGCCAGAGGCCCAAGGCCGGAGGCGTCGCCAGATGTTGGGGCTGAGGAGGAAGGGCTCGAGAGGAAGCTGCTGTGATTCAGAGAAGAGACGCCGCGAGCAGCCCAGGCGTCCGGTTCCCTCCCAGCGGGGGTTCGGAAGTGGCATGCAAAGAGCTCAGGTTGGGGGCGGGTTAGGGTCTGACTGGGAGCTGACAGGTAAGTGTCAGAAAACTTTGGTGTCACATTTGCTCCTCCATCCAGATTTTTCTCTGGTTTTTAAGCACATCGCTTGCCCTTTGCAAGAGTGACATAAACCACAGCACGATAAGGCCAGGTCCTGGCCCCCAGCCTTCCCTCCCAGTGTCCCTCCCTGGTGCCTGGCCCCCAGCCCCGTTGGGGGTTCCCCTGAGATGAGGGCTGCTCACTTTCTCTGACCACATGGCTTCCGCTGCAGCGCCTCTTTTTCCTCGGCTGATAAAAATACTGAGCCTCTGAGGCCCTGGCCGCCTCTGACCCGGGCCAGGCAGCGGGCTTCCTGTCCGCCACGGTGGGGGCCAGGAGGGGCCCGGCGTCCGGGCTGGCTGCCTCCCACGAAGCAGGAGAGCGTGTGTCCTCGGGAGACGGGCCGGGAATCGGTTCTCGGGGGCGGTGTCTGGGATTCAGTTAGGGAAACGGTGGGGAACGAGGCTGATGAGGTGGAGGTCTGTGTGGGGTGTGGGGTCCGTCAGGTCTGGGTTGGTTAGGAAAAGGGCCAGAAGGCGCCCTACCAGCCGCAGCAAGCAGCCTGAGAACCGGCGTCCTCGGTGGGAGATGTGCCTGAGCGGGCGGGCGTGGGCGTGGCTGGCCGGAGGTCGCCGATGGCTGCGCAGAGGCAGGGAGTCCGCGGCAGAGTGTTGTGCGGTGAGGGCCCAGGCGTGCGGAGATGCCCGCAGAGGGTCGGGAGGAAGAAAGGTGTTTGAACACCTGCCCTGTGTGACCTGGCGCCTCCCTAACCCGTCACCTGCCCGCGGCGTCCGGCAGGAGGCCGGGCTCCGGCGTCCTGTGCTTGCGAGGCCGCGCCACCCGAGTAAGGGCGTCCCCCTGGGGCAGGGAGACTCGGTGGCCCCGGAGGGGGGAGCGGTTTGTACCGGCCTGACAGCCTCGGCGGGACCAGAGCGCGGACGGCGACGACGCCCTGCACAAAGGAGTCCCTCACACAGTCTGCCTGTCCCAGCTGCGGCCCGAGAGGGAGCCACTGCCCTCAGCTCGCCGTCTACCGAAGCACTGCCCGTGTGCACGGCCGCACAGGAAGCGGAGGTGCCCGCGGACGGGGTGCTGGCCGGGGGTGGGCGTGGGTGCCACTCCTCTCCCGGGGAGGTGGAACTGAGTGGACAGGATCCCCAAGCGCGGGCGCAGAGCCCGGAGAGCGCCGCAGGCTTCAGCGAGGGGGGGGGGGGCGGAAAGAGCGTGGAGGTTCGGGAGCCGGGTGATTACAAATTGTGAGAAGATAGTTTCCACTCACAGGGCAGGAGTCGCCGTCTATAGGCCGAGGAGCCAGTGGGAGGCGGCGAGTACAAAGTCAGAGAATGGCGAATACGGAAGAAACTAAGAATTGTCTCTAGTCAACCCACAGATTTTACAGATGAGGAAATTCTACCAGTTCCCGAAAAAGTGGTTGGTTAGGGTGGTTAGCTGTCTCTTGAGACATCACACAGAAAAGGAAGGTGAGAGATGAAAGGGAGAAAGAGTCAGGGAAGGATTTTTTTTATTTTCAAGAAAAAAACTTGAATTTGTGAAATGGAGGAGCAAGAAAAGAGAACACATAAGAGGGAGAAAGGGTCGGTGAGAGGAAGTGGGAGGCGGACAGGGGGCCTGGCAGGAGGGGTGCTGCCTGAGGCGAGGACAGGGAAGGGAAAGGAAAGGAGCCAGGAGCCCCGCCCTGGGTGGCCTTCGCTCCGCAAAATGGATGACAGCTCGCCCTGGCCAGTGGGCTCAGTGGACAGAGCGTCTGCCTCCTGACCAAAGGGTCCCGGGTTCGATCCCGTCAAGGGCATGTACTCGGTTGCAGGCTCCTTCCCTGCCCAGGCTCATGCAGGAGGCAGCCAATCAGTGTGTCCCTCGCACATCGATGTTTCTCTGTCTCTCCCTCTCTCCTCCATTCTCTCTAAAAATCAATGGGGAAATATCCTCAGACGAGGATTAACAACAAAACACTGGCGACAGCATCACAAGTGAGGGCAAAGCGGGTGGGAGCACCCGCGTCCCTGCAGTGGGCGGGACCAACGAGAAGGCGGGAGGGCCTGGGGGCAGGGGGCAGGCGGCACAGGGGAGAGAGGAGGGAGGCCCTTTGGTTCCCCAAGGACGCCGGTCTTAGTGCGTCAGGAGGGAGGGTCTGGAGCTGAGGCTCCGAGGCCGAGTGCTTTAGTCTCTAGAGATGGAGGCGGGTGAGATGGAGGCAAACAGCTAGCAGACCAGTTGTTAGGAGCGTGGTGGAGATGCTGGTGAGGAAGACTGCGTGCGGACAGGAAGACTGAGGCAGAGGCCTCCAGAGGAGGAGGTTCCCAGGCCCAGCCCCAGCTCCTGCCCAGACCCTGACTCTGCCCCAGCCCCTGCCCAGACCCTGACTCTGCCCCAGTCCCTGCCCCAGACCCTGACTCTGCCCCAGCCCCTGCCCAGACCCTGACCCTGACTCTACCCCTGCCCCTGCCCAGACCCTGCCCCTGCCCCAGACCCTGACTCTGCCCCTGCCCCTGCTCCTGCCCAGACCCTGACTCTGCCCCAGCCCCTGCCCAGACCCTGATTCTGCCCCAGACCCTGCCCAGACCCTGACTCTGCCCCAGCCCCTGCCCAGACCCTGACTCTGCCCCAGCCCCTGCCCAGACCCTGACTCTGCCCCAGCCCCTGCCCAGACCCTGACTCTGCCCCAGCCCCTGCCCAGACCCTGACTCTGCCCCAGCCCCTGCCCAGACCCTGATTCTGCCCCAGACCCTGCCCAGACCCTGACCCTGCCCCAGACCCTGCTCCTGCCCAGACACTGACCCTGCCCCAGACCCTGCCCAGACCCTGACCCTGCCCCAGCCCCTGCTCCTGCCCAGACCCTGACTCTGCCCCAGACCCTGCCCCTGACCCTGCCCCAGCCCCTGCCCCTGCCCAGACCCTGACCCTGACTCTACCCCTGCCCCTGCCCAGACCCTGCCCCTGCCCCAGACCCTGACTCTGCCCCAGCCCCTGCCCAGACCCTGATTCTGCCCCAGACCCTGACCCTGCCCCAGACCCTGCTCCTGCCCAGACACTGACCCTGCCCCAGACCCTGCCCAGACCCTGACCCTGCCCCTGCCCCAGCCCCTGCTCCTGCCCAGACCCTGACTCTGCCCCAGCCCCTGCCCCTGACCCTGCCCCAGCCCCTGCCCCTGCCCAGACCCTGACCCTGACTCTACCCCTGCCCCTGCCCAGACCCTGACCCTGACTCTACCCCTGCCCCTGCCCAGACCCTGCCCCTGCCCCTGCCCCTGGTGACAGGGTAGAAGGAGGGGCAGGCTTCCCCAGTGAGAAGGAGCATGGGGAGGAGAAGTCCAGGTTTCAGGTGCCAAGGAGGGTGCTTTCAGAAACGAGCAGAGGTTGGGACGGGAGGCGTCCACGGAGCACCGAGAAGTGGACGGCTGTGTCCTGTGGAGTGGACGGCGATGTCTGAAGCAGGAGATGCTGCCTGTGGGAGAGCGTGGGAGCGCACACCGTCGTGAGAAACGCTCCGCGGGCCTCGGTGCGCAGGGGCACCCCGCGGATCTGACAGTGCCCAGGGCGGCCCCCGACTCTGACCCGGCCTGGGCACCCAGACTCCTCCACTGCCGAGTGACACCTCCCCTTGGCGCCGCCCAATAGTCAGACAGCAGATCCAACTCAGACTTCCGGTTCTCCCCTCAGGGCCCTGCAGTCTGCCCGTCTCCCCATCGTCACCCCCACCGGCCACCCGTCCGGTCCTGTCAATCCTGCCCTTCACGGCCGCCATCTGCTCTCCGATTACAGCAGCTGCTAACCGTGTTCCTGCCCTCCGGGCTGCCTCCTGCAAGCCAGTCTGCACGAGGAGCCGCAGGCATCCTTTAGAAAGCCCACTCACGCAGGGTCCGGTGTGGCTCAGTGGATAGAGCATCAGCCTGCGGACTGAAAGGTCCCAGGTTCGATTCCGGTCAGGGGCATGTACCTTGGTTTCTGGCACATCCCCGGTAGGGGGTGTGCAAGAGGCAGCTGATCGATGATTCTCTCTCATCGATGTTTCTCTCTCTTCCTCTGTAAAAAAAATCAATAAAAATATATTTTAAAAAAAAGCCCACTGACCTCCGCCTCACATCTCTCCGCACCTTGCTGTCTCTTGCACACACGCACACGCGCACACACATACGAAAACTGAATCCTCCAAAGCGTCCTTCAGTTGACTGGCCCCATGCATGGTCTGGGCCCACTCTCCCTCCCCCTCCGACTGCATCTCCCCCTCCTCTGCTCCAGCCACACCGGCTCCCTTCTGCTCCTCTGCACCCCTCATGGCGCCCACCTCCCGGGCTTCGCAGAAGCTGCCCTTCGCCCGGAATGCGTTTCCTCCACACTTCACCTGGTCACTCTTGTCATTCGGGCCTCAGCTTAAATGCCACCTACTCAGAGGGGCCCTTCTGGGGCCTGCCCTCTTAGCAGGCCATCCCTCCTCGGCCCGCTTCCTCCGCCTCACTGCTGGCCTCGCTGGGCCGTGTGCTCCGGCCGCCACTGAGTCCCCCCCACACTCCGGGGGGGCTCCGGGAGGGCGAGGGGAGCCCCAGGCAATGCGGCTAAAGCTCACTCTACTTTGTGGTGCAGGCTGGTCTACCAGTAGTCGGGCTTAGCCACGGGGTTGGGCATGGTGCTAGCTGGTTTCAAGATTAGCTCTAGAGACAAGCTTGGGTTAGTTTAGGGAGTCTGTTTGGGGTTCGTGTGTTGAGATGTGTTTAGATGTGGCATTAGGGCTGGGTTTGGGTTGAGGTTAAATTTGGGTTAGAGTCGAAGTCGGTATTAAATCCCAATTTCGATTTTGAGGCCAAGTTCAGGTTTGAGGCGAGTGCCGTCTCAGCCAGGTCGGGAGCCGCGGAGAGTCCCCTGGCCTCTGCCGAGACCACAGAGACCGGCCGAGCTGGACACAGGCTCAGGCACCAGCTCTCCCCTCGGGAAAGCCCCGGGCCAGCTGCTGGCCACCCCAAGAAAGAAACCAAATTTCACACAAGCTCCTTCGAAACTGAGATTGAAACCAAGATTGGCCCATCTGAAGGGGCGCCCTCAGCACAGCGCCCTGTGATGCCGCCTCCTCTCTGCCGCCCCACCACGCCTCCCTTCCCCTTTCTGTCCGGCAGCGCTCCTCTGCCCTCTGACCTCACGGTTTCTCTTTCTGCTGTAACTGCAGGCCCCCTCATCCTTCCCCAGAGCGGCGTCTCTGGCCAGCCGCCTGCCGTGCGGAGCGGGGGACAGCCGGGACAAGAAAGGACCAGAGAAGGGGCAGGAGGAAAGGAAAGGGGCAGGAACCCGAGGGGGACCGACGGCCCGAGGCAGTGAGGCTGTAGAGCAGGACCCGAGGGGCGGCTGCGGCATTTAAAGAGCCGTGACCACGGTCTTCCTCCGCCAGCCCTGGGGCTCTGCTTCTCCTCTCCATCCGCCGCCGCCCCGCTCCGCTCCGGTGCAGGCTCCGCCCCCCCGCGGGCCGCTGCCGCCCAGCCCGGTCTGCACACTCTGGGCTCCCGCGCCTGCCCACTTCTAGTAGCTGCCAGACTCGGGTTCCTAACACCCATCGGGGGCCCTGTCACCACCAGTGCCGTGCAGGCCGCTCTGGGTCTCAGACCTTCAGGAGGAGTCCTCGGCCACACGCCAGGCCCCGGCCACACGGCCCCCTCCGAACCCCCCACGCGCCATGCCCTGAGCGCCCACCAGGGACCTTGACACACCTGCTGCCAGGGCCCGGTGACCCCCCGTCTCCCTCTCCGGGTCCTGAGGTCCCGGAGGGCAGGAGCCTGTCCTTTGCGTCCGAATTCTCAAGGTCTTGTCCAAGGTGCTCAGGAGGTGCCAGTGGGACAGAAAACACAGGGTACGGCATGAGAACGCAGGTCTCAGCGAAGACTACAGGCAGGACAGGCAGGAGGGCAGCGCTGCGGCTGCGGCGGGAGCCCCACTCCGACGCCCCGGGCTGGCTGCCAGAGCAGAGGGCACCTCCATCACCACCACCCTCAGCCCCAGCCGCTCCACAACTGCGAATGGAAGCTTTCGGCATTAGTGGGGGTAATGACTGTGTTCTCAGCCTCATGAAACACGAGTAAAAAAGTCTTTAGGAACCTCGCTTGTTTTAAACCTGCAACTTACAAGCTAAGTGAAAACTGTTCAAGAATGTTCAGGTCAATGTTTTCCACGCTGGCCAGTTCCAGGAGGAGCCCGAGGCCCCTCCGCAGGCAGACGAATGGGCAAGTCAGGGAGTCTCCGCACATCAGAAACCTCCCGCAGCGCCGGCTCCCGCAGCCGGAAGGAGCCGCTGAGCGCCTGTGGTTTGGGTCCCGGCCCGCGGCAGGAAGAGCTCACGGCGAGGGGCCCGTGCTGCTGGCTGGAGGGCGCCAACGGAGGCCTGAGAAGGTGCTGCGTGGCTGCCCCCAGGCGGGAGCCCTGCCAGGCTGCTGCCCGAGGCGGAGCCCGCACAGCTAACAGCGGCCACGCTGAGACCCGCCGGGGCGGCCTAAGGAGCCCCGTCGTGGGGCCCGCAGGGGAGGCAGTGAGAGGGCCCCGGTGCGATGCGGCTTCACGGCAGTGAGCCCGGCACCGGGTCCGGGTGGGACTGCATGCCTCCCCGGACTGAGCCACAACCAAGGGCCCAGGCTCCGTGATGTGAACCTCCACTGGGCACCGGGCAGGGCCGCTGGGACAGGACAGGGGAGGGGGAGAGGGGTGGCAGAGAGAAGCCCGCAGTCGGAGGACGCCCAGCTGTTCCACGAACCGCCCTCCGGCACCAGCTGCTGCCCTGGGCTCCCCGAATTCACCGTCCTTCTCTGGAACTCCTAGGCCTGACCCCACTCCCGGCCTCCCGGCCCACAATTCCCCTGACCCCCACCCACCCTTCCCAGAACCCAGGCGTCCGCGCAGCCTGCGGTTGGTTCTCTGGGGGCCTCAGCCTTCCTGCCTCCGGCTGAAGGCAGCACCTCCTAAGCCCTGGGGGCTTCCCCGGCCGCCGGCCCAGAACCGCCCGCCGCTGCCGCTTCCTCTATAAAGGCCCGGCACGCAGGTGAGCCCCCGCCACCCTCTCCCGCGCCCCCCGGCTCGCCCCGCGCCCCGCCGCCGGCCTGGGCCTGGCCTGGCCTGGGCCGCTGGCCTGGTGCTCCTCTCACTCCCAGCTCGGTGGGCCTCTTCCTCTCGGTCTCCGTCTGCCTCGGCCTCTGTGTCTGCCTCCCCCGCCCTGCTCCCCCTCCTGTCTCTGTCTCCCTGCTCGCTCACCTCGGTCCCCGATGCATCTCGTCCGCCTCTGCCTGGGGCCGCCCGGACGCCTGTCTCGCTGTCGCCTGGGAGGAGGCCGGCTGGGCCCCGCGCCGCCCCGCCCGCTCAAGTCTCCCCCCTGCAGGTCTCCCATGCCTCCGCCCGGACGCCTCTGCCCGCGGAGGGGGTGTGGCGCCCCCCTCCTGCTCCTGGGGCTGCTGCTGGCCCTGCCGCGCGCGGCCCAGGTGAGACAGCAGGAGGAGGGGAGCAGGGGTGGCCCTGCAGAACCTTGGGCCCCAGAGCCCACAACTCTGTTCTCCCCTAGGGGTTCCCCGATGTGGGCCTCTCAGCTGCGCAGACTGCCCCTCAGCACCCCCAGAAGCACTTCGCACCAGGCACCCTCAAACCTGCCGCTCACCTTGTTGGTAAACACCCCCTGTCCCCCCAGACACAGCCCCCGCCCCGTGCTCCCCTTCTGGGCCCAAACAGCGGTCTGCCCCCGCCCCCCCCCCAGGACTCCCCCCCCCCGCTCCCCCCCATAAGCCCCCCCCCCCCCCCGCGGCCCCTGCTCAGGGCCAGGCCTCAGCCGCGCCCTCCGCTCTCCTAGGCGACCCCGGCGCCCGGGACGCGCTGCGCTGGAGGGCGGGCGCCGGCCGCGCCTTCCTCCGCGGCTTCGCGCTGCGCAACAACTCGCTGCTGGTGCCGGCCGCCGGCCTCTACTTCGTCTACTCGCAGGCGGTGTTCGCCGGCCGGCGGCCCGGGCCGCTGCTGCTGGCGCACGCGGTGCTGCTGTCCTCCGCGCGCCACCCGGCCGCCGTGCCGCTGCTGAGCGCGCAGGCCTCCGTGCGGCCCGGGCCCGCGCCCTGGCTGCGCTCCGTGTTCCGCGGCGCCGTGTTCCTGCTCGCCCGCGGCGACCGGCTCTCCACCAGCACCGACGGCGTCCCGCACCTGCTCCTCGCGCCCAGCACCGTCTTCTTCGGAGCCTTCGCCCTGTAGAAAATTCCAGAAAAAGAAATTGGTCTCAAGGCCCTCTCCCATGATGCCTCCACCCTGACCATTCAAAGGTCGCCTTGCCGTGACCTTCCCGGCAGCCCCGGTCTCCGGGCCTGGGCGCCCGGTTCACACCGAGCCCCCGCCCCGCCGCGGAGGGCAGGAGGGCAGGCTGGAGCGTGGCCGTCCGCAGGCAGGCAGGCAGGCAGGGGTATTTATGAGGGGAAGAAAATAAGTTATTTATTTATGGAGGGCGGGCTGGAGCCAAGGGAGAAACAGCGGACAGGGATAAGGGTGCCCACCGATGGCCGCCCTGGAGGAGAAGAGCCCGCGGACACCTCGCCAGGAGACATGGCGCCTCCCTGAGGCCAATAAAGCTTTTTCTGTGAGCTGCGCCTGCTCTGTCGTCTGTGGGGGGAGAATGTCTGGGGCGGTGTAAGGAATGGGGGGACAGGGCCTTGGAGGGCGCTGGGGGCGCACAGGCGCTGTGGGGGCGGAGTGGGTTCGGGTCTGGGGGCCGGGGGAGCCCTGGCGGACGTGGCCAAGGCGGAGGCTGTGGGGAGCGGGGTCACAGGGAGGAGTGGCCCACGAAGGGTCTCCAGCTGTGGGGTGGAGCACGGCCCGGAAGCACAGGGCACATCTGAGGGAGCGGGTCACGCCCAGGGCTCTAGGCCCTTTCCAGGGATCTGAGGAAGCGGGGGTTCTTTGGGGTCACGAGGCCACACACGGGGCTTCCTACAGAAACCAGCCCCGTGCCTTTGGAGCCAAGACTGAAACAGCCTGTGGAGCCGTCAGAACGAAAGGGGAAGCCTGCCTGAGGGGCTCGGGGTTCCCAGGCTGCCTCGCGCCCTCTGGGCTGTCCCGGGCTTGCCCCTCTCTTCCCCCAGGCTTCCGGGGGCCCCAGCTCAGCCCCAGCTCGTTCCTCCCATTTCTTCCCGTCAAGCACTCAGCTCTCTGAGACCCCCATCCCCAGCCTGCCCTGTGAGTCCTGCCGGAAAGGGGAGGGAAACAGGCCACAGCCCTGGTCCCCAAAAGGAATGGAGACGATGGGAATTGGGGGCAGAGGGGAACTGAGGTCCATCCAAGCCTTTAACGTCCTACATTCAAACACTGACCGGCCCAGCAAGGCCGCCTCCAAATCCAACGGGGAGGTGGCCAGCATCCTTGGTGCCTGGGTGTCCCCAACTTTCCAAATCCCCACCCCCGCAATAGAGAAGAAACCAAACCGAGACAGTGCTGCAGAGCCCACTACCGCTTCCTCCAGATGAGCTCATGGGTTTCTCCACCAAGGAAGTTTTCCGAGGCACCAGCTCTCCCCGCCCTCCTCCCCGGGCTATAAAGGCAGCCGCGCGCGGCCCGCCAGCAGAAGCTCCTCAGCGAGGACAGAGGGAGAGACAGCTCAGACCCCCTGGAAGTGGTCTCTCAGCGCACGCCCTGCGACGCCGACTCCTCCCGCAGCCGCCCTGCCCCTGCGCCTCCCCAGACACAGCATGAGCACCGAGAGCATGATCCGCGACGTGGAGCTGGCAGAGGAGGCGCTGCCCCAGAAGGCAGGGGGCCCCCAGGGCTCCAGGCGGTGCTTGTGCCTCAGCCTCTTCTCCTTCCTCCTCGTGGCAGGAGCCACCGCAGTCTTCTGCCTGCTGCACCTGGGGGTGATCGGCCCCCAGAGGGAAGAGGTGAGTGCCTCGCCCCCCACCAGCCCCCCCCCCCCCCCCCCCGCCCCCGCCACCAAGAGAGAAATGGGGGAGAAGGAGGGTGAGAGGTGGGGAGGGAACACGAGAAAGACGGGGAGGCAGAAAGAGAAGTGGAGAGATAAGGGCGAGAGAAGGCTGGAGAGAGGACCTGTCGCCCAGAAGGTGCTCACTGATGTGTGCTGAGTGGACGGAGGAGCAAGCAGCCCAGCACCCACCGAGAGAGGCGTGCAGAGGGGCGCGGGGCAGGAGCAGAGAGCAAGGGAGCAGACAAGTGATAAGAGTAAAGAGGCAGCAACGAGATAGAGGCGTGGAGACGAGGTGAAGGAAGGAGAAATAAGGAGAGATGCAGATAGGGTGTCTGCCTCGTGGCCAGCACTCAACAAGAGGTTGTGGATGAATGAATGGATGGGTGGAGAGAAAACCAGACACATCCGGCAGGGAGTACACACCAGCTAAGCAGCCAGCTGCCCCCCAGCCTCCACCCCCGTGGCCTGCTCTGATACTAATCCTCCTCCTTCTCCCAGCAGTTCCCGATGAGCGTCCTCCCGCTGGCCCAGACCCTCGGTGAGTGTCGCCTAGCCTCTGCTACCTCTGGGTTTGGGCGGAGTGAGTGTCAGCCCTCGATGGCAGCAGCAGGGAAATGTGCACGGGGGGTGGTGGTGGTGGTGATGTGTGTGTGAGAAATGGGAGTCAGAGTAGCAGGCTGTTTTGGGGAACGTAGGGTTTCACCTTTTCCTTTCCTCTCTCCTCCTCAGGATTGTCTTCTCGAGCCCCCGGCAACAAGCCTGTGGCCCACGTTGTCGGTAAGAGCTCTGGGATGGGCTGGGGTGTGGAAGCAGGTGGGCAGGGAGGGCTCAGGCTGTGAGTGGAGCCCGGGCTGAGCATGGACAGTCCGTGGAGACCCTGTGAGGAGGACTCATTGAATCCAAGGTGGGGCAGGAGGAGAAGCACACAGGCCTGGGGGATGCTCTGAACCTCCTGGCAGAGGGGACAGGAACAGGATGTGGGGGTGGGACTGACAGGGTCACCCTGACTCCCCTCTCTCTCCCTCCAGCAAACCAGCAAATCGTGGGGCAGCTGCAGTGGCAGAGCAAGGTGGTCAACGCGCTCCTGGCCAATGGTGTCAACCTGACAGACAACCAGCTGGTGGTGCCAGTGGATGGGCTGTACCTCATCTACTCCCAGGTCCTCTTCAAGGGCAGGGGCTGCCCGCACGCCCCCCTGCTGCTCACCCACACCGTCAGCCGCTTTGCTGCCTCCTACGAGGACAAGATCAACCTCCTCTACGCCATCAAGAGCCCCTGCCAGCGGGAGACCCCGGAGGGGGCGGAGGCCATGCCCTGGTACGAGCCGGTCTACCTGGGAGGGGTCTTCCAGCTGAACAAGGGCGACCGGCTCAGCGCCGAGATCAACCTGCCTGACTATCTCGACTTCTCCGAGTCCGGGCAGGTCTACTTTGGGATCGTTGCCCTGTGAGGGAGCAGAATGTGCATTCTGGCCCACCTCAATCCCTGTGTCACCCGCTCCTCCCCACCACTCCATCCCCTTCTGGGCCAGAAAGGGGATTGGGGCTCAGGGCTGGGTGCTGAGCTGAAAACTGTAAGCGACACTCAGAAACCTAGGATGCACTGTGGTGTGGCCTGGGCAACGGGGCACTGGCCGCTGCCAAGCATTCAAAGTGCGGGTTTGGATACCTGAACGCAGCCGGGACCCCTGGGCCGGGGCCCGGGGAGCTTTCGTCCCCGCCAGACACTCCAGAGCACCCTTGAGAAGATCTACCTACACACGGACTGAGTGGCTCAGGCCCTTCTTTCTCCACATGTCCCCGGAAGCTTCCCTGAGACGGAGCGCCGAGGGCCAGCTCCTCTGTTTATGTTTGCACTTGTGGTTATTTATTATTTATTTATTATTTATTTATTTGCTAATAAGAGTATTTATTCGGGAGGTCAGGTGTCCAGGGAGACCCAATGCAAGGGCTGCCCGGGCTCAGGCACGTTTTCCGTGAAAATGGAGCTGAGCTCCAGGCTCTTCCTGCCTGGCCTCCTGTCCCGGTGTCTCCCGTTGCTTGTGTTCTTAAAAGATATTGATCTGATCAAGGTGTCTACCTAATGTTGATTTAGTGACTGACTGTCGCTACATCGCTGAACCTCTGCTCCCCAGGGGAGCTGTGCCTGTAACCGCCCTACTGGTCAGTGGCGAGAAATAAAGTGCTTAGAAGAGCAACTTGGTCTCTTTCTTGGAATCTCCTCCGCACTGGGCGTGCGGCCTGCTCCCTGCAGTCCTCTCCCCGGGACTTGCGGAGCCCGGACTCCTGGACTGCTGGCTCAGGAGACCCACAGCACCCAGAGCTCAGCAGACAGCCCCCCCGAAGGAACCCGCAGCCCAGCCCGATGGCCTCCCCGCGGCTGGGAATTTCCAGCTCCGGGAATTCCAGGCGGAGAGGGGAAGTCCTGAGCTCAGGTGCTCCGGGCGGCTGCTGGCGGTTGTGAGAGCCGGGAGGAGCCCTCCGCCACCTGAGTCACAGCCAAGGGCTTCCAGACATTCAGGCATCCGGGCTCCACCCCCGGGGGTCTCAGCACACCTGCCGCCTGGCCCCTGACCCGGTCCCTGGCCTCGTCACACGGAGAGAGCGGTGCCCGCCGCGGACGCAGCCACAGAGAACAGCTGCCACGGGCCGCACAGCACCTGACCAGCCACGTGAATCCCGGCTTTTCCCCTTCCCTCAGCCGCACCATCTACCCCTCCCCTCTCGGGGGTAGGACTGAAGAGAGAAAAGGAAGTAAAAGGCTAGCAATAAGATGTGGGTGGCGGTCCACACGCCAGCTTGGTCTCCCTGGATTTTCCTGGCAAATGAGGGGAGGGCTGCGGGGGGGGGGGGTCTTGGAAAGAGAGCACTCCCCCGCCCCCAGGAGGCTCTTCTGGGCCCAGAGCCACAGAACGTGTGGAATCAGAACCCGAGGCCCCGAGAGCAGGGCTCTCCCGGCTCGCAGGCTGGGTGCCTCGCTGCCACTGAGGAACAGCACAAACGTAAAATGTCGTGTGGCCAAGCAGCTAAATTACCAACATCAAGGAGGCTGAGGCGGGAGGAAACCATTTTTTTCTTGCTTTAACCAGTCTAGAGCTTAAGCTTTTGAACTCCCCCGTCCTGTCATCAGACCTCCTGACAGCCTCTGCGGAGGCTGAAGGACGGAGGAGCCAAGGCCCACGTAGCCGGACCCCGGGTCCCGCGGACACCGAGAACGACTCCCTGGACCAGCGCCGAGGCGGAGCAGCAGCTGCTGCTTCTGGAGAAAGGACTGCTTCCCACAGAGCCTCGCTCGCTCTCCTCCTCTGAGCCCGGCGCCCGGCCGAGTGCTTCCAGTCTGTAAGCCTCGGGCCTCGGATGGACAATAGTTACTGCCGGCCGGAGCCTCCCGATGGCCAGCCTCCACCGGCTCCTGCCGGCCGGAGCCTCCCGATGGCCAGCCTCCGCCGGCTCCTGCCATCCAGAGCCTCCCGATGGCCAGCCTCCACCGGCTCCTGCCGGCCGGAGCCTCCCGATGGCCAGCCTCCACCGGCTCCTACCATCCAGAGCCTCCCGATGGCCAGCCTCCACCGGCTCCTGCCATCCAGAGCCTCCCGATGGCCAGCCTCACTGCCGGCCGGAGCCTCCCGATGGCCAGCCTCACTGCCGGCCGGAGCCTCGCGATGCAGGGCGCTCAGTCAGTCTGCTTGGACCCGCGCTGCCCGGGCTGAGCCGCGGGTGCTTGCCTGTGTGCTGTGTGTCTCCGTGACGGCTCTGGGGGCCGGTGGTGAGTCCCCTAGGTTGTGACTCTCCTTCCGTTACCAGAGTCAGATTCCTTCCGCACGGTGGGAGTGGGGTTCTTACATGTCTCTAGAACTTCCTAAGGTTTGCATGGGAGATTGAGTGTTTTTATTGGCGTTCCCTTCCCAGTCCTGGAGGAGGTGCGCAGGGGACCGCGCAGAGCCCGGAGGAGGCCGGTGTCCAGAGCTGCCGCCACGCGGGTCCAGTTCCCCTCAGCTCCGTGGTGCAGAGGCCACACGGCTCCAGGCCACGTGGGTGAATGCAGGGTCCTGAGGGGCCTGAGGGCCACAGGCCAGGAGCCAAGAGCGAGAACGCCTTTGTCGAGAAGTTAAGTACCCAGACGCCCACCCTCACGGCGGCCATGCCTGCTCTGGCGTCACCTGCCCCCGGTGCGGCCGCCGGAGGAGCGCCTTCCCACACACGCAGCCTCCCACGAGCCCGGCCTTCCTCCGTCCCAGTGGGGCCGGGCCGCAGAGCGTCACCACAGCTCCGGCAAAGCCGCCTGCGGAGCTCTGGGCTCCGGGCCGGTGGCCGGCGGCCGGCAGCGGTGACAGTGCCGCGCCTCTGGCTGAGGGCCGGCCGTCCACGTGGGCCCCGGGCTCCGCCGTGGGACCGGCGCCTCTGCCCCGCCTCTCCGGAGGACAGCCCCGGCTGAGCACCAGCTGTACACAGTTCAAAGCCTCGGCCGCATTCTCCTTAGGCCATCCTCCCAGCGGGCCTCCACACAATGAGAACTGCCGTGGCCACTCGAGAGATCTTTGGAAATCCCCAAATTAGCTACCTCTTAGGAATGTTAGGCAACCTGAGTGAGAAGGTTTTCAGTCGGAATTGAGGGGCCTCTAAGAAATGAAGTGAAACGATGCCCGGATAGACACCATCTCCTGGTCTGCTCGTCCATCCGTGACGGCTGTCAGGGGCGCTTACCTTTCACATGGGACCCCTAACGTGTCCCAAGCTGCCCCCTAGGAACTCGAGCTGGCCAGCCACATATACAAACATTTGTGTCCCTCCTCGTGTGCCTTTTGGCACAAAATAGACCAACTTAGCCAAAATGACTTAAAACTCTAAAAGCCATTAAGAAAAACTTTAAGTCCACCTCAAAAGCCTCTCTTAAAGAGAGAATTTCAAACCTCTTGGGGGTACAGGAATGAATTCTTTGATTGATATGCAGAAGCTTCTAATCTAAAAGACAAATTGATTTTGCCCTGGATGGTATTTTCAGTGGTTAGAGAGTCAGCCCATGCACTGAAGGGCCACGGGTCCGATTCCTGGTCAAGGGCACATACCTGGGTTGGTCCGGGTACGTGCAGGAGGCAACCAATTAAGTCTCTCTCTCTCTCTCTCTCTCTCTCTCTCTCTCTCTCTCTCTCTCTCTCTCTCTCTCTCCCACACACACACACCTGCCTCCCTCCTTCCCTTCCAGTCTTTCTAAAAATCAATGGGAAAAAATATCCTCAGGTGAGAATTAACAAACAAAAAAAGACAAATTGATTTTAAAAGCAGCTCTAAAAGGATCCTAAAGAAGTTTGACCATCTAAGCAGGTACTTTAACTTTTCTTCATGATTCTACCCACTCCCCCCACCTCGCATTCCCCCCCACCCCCGAAACCTGATATTTCAAAGAACTTAATGACTCTATGGTCAGAAATTTGGCAAAATTGGAAGCTAAAGATTCAAAGCTTGTTGGAGATTTTTTATTTTTTTTAAATAAATTTTTATTGTTCAGATTATTACAAATGTGATCCTTTTCCCCCCTCAATTGCTCCCCTCCACCAGGTTCCCACCCCACCCTCTGCCCTTTCCCCACCACCCACTGTCCTCATCCATAGGTGCACAGTTTTGTTCAGTCTCTTCCCGCACCCCCCACTCCCTTTTCCCCGAGAATCATCAGTCCACTCCCCTTCCATACCTCTGATTCTATTATATTCACCAGTTAATATTGTTCATCAGACTTTTAAAATTCCCTTGGTTTTTAGATTCACTTGTTGATAGTTACGTATTTGTTGATCATAATTTTTATCTTTATCTTCTTCCTCTTCCTAAATAACCCCCTTCAGAAATTCATATAATTCTGGTTTGGTGGTGATGAACTCTTTTAGCTTTTTTTTTTTTTAATCAATCTTTATTGTTCATATTATTACAAAGGTTCCTCATTTCTTCCCCCCTCCACCAGGTTCCCACCCCACCCTCTGCCCCCTCCCCAACCCCCATTGTCCTCATCCATAGGTGCACAGTTTATGTTCAGTCTCTTCCTCTCTCCCTTTCCCCGATAGTAAATCCCTTTTCAGATAGTAAATCAGTTACTTAGCATTTTCTCATATCAATAATACCTCCACATGCCCAATGATACACTTCACACAAAAGACATTTCCAAATAGGTCAACCAGCCTCATCCAGGCCCCACCCAAGGCACTCACAGATCAACACCCCAGCGCTATACTAACTCAACACATCCAGATCTAAGCCTTCATCACTTGATTCAGCAGACCCTCAAGTTCCCGCAAAAGTTTCCAGCCATGTCTGAGAGGCAGCCTTGGGGCAGGGACAGGCGAGGAGCGAGCTGTTCCGGGCCTGGCTGCTCCGGGACTGGCCTCTGTTGCTCTGGTTCGTTCCACAACCAGCTGCTCCAGGTCCAGTCACTGCCGCTCCCGACCTAGTTGCTCTGGACTTGGCTGCTGCTGCTCCGGGCCTGGCCGCTCCCAGCCTGGCAGCCGCTGCTCCGGGCCTGGCCACACCCCACCCGGCTGCTTCGGGCCTGGCCGCTCCAGGCTTGGCTACTGCTGTTCTGGGCCTGGCTGCTCCCAACCCGGCTGCTCAGGGTCCGGCTTCTCCGGGCCACTCTGGTTCTGGGTGTTTCTGGACTGGCCTCCCTGGGCTTGGCCGCCTCCGCCTCAGGCCTGGCTGCCACTGCCCCAGGTCTGGCTGCTCCAGGCCTGGCTGTTGATGCTCTGGTTCTGGCTGCTGCTGCTCTGGGGCCTGGCTGTTGCTGCTCCGGGCCCGGCTGCCACTGCCTTGTGCCTGGCCACTCTAGGCCTGGCCGCCACTGTTCCAAAATTCTGTCCTTTTTTTTTTTTTTTTTTTTTTTTTAAAAAAAAAAACAACGCATTTATGTTGCAATGTTGGCTGGTGAGTTGAGTTCTGACTTAGTCTTTGATTTTTCAAAATCTTCTTTGTGTTCTTTCTTAAGTAATTTTACTATCTTTTGCTCTCACTTGATTTCTTCACATTGAGAACTTCTTTGGTTTCTTCCTCCTTGTCCTGGGAGCTCAGCAGGTTGGCCTGTGGCACCCCTTTGTTCTCCACGGGCTCCTGTGCTGCTTCAGCCTGTTGCTGGGGTCGGCGCCGCCCAGGAAGCAGCCCCCGGCCTTGGCTCCGTTGCCCACGCTCAGCGGTCAAAGGCTCAGGGGCACCCCCCCCCCCCGGGGTCCCCGTCGCCCGGTTCCTTGCTGGTGCACAGCTGGCCGGTGTCCGGCAGGGGCTCCTGCTCCGCGTCGCGATCCTCCAGTCTGGAGCTTTTTTTCTCCTTCCCGCTAGGGGAGTCTAGCATCAGAGTCAACAGACTGTCCTCTGTGCGCAGTGTGCGCGACTCCGGGGGCTCCACTTTTCGCAGCTCCCCCAGGACTCCACCTCACAGCCCCGTCTCCCCCTGCCTGAGCCTGGGTCCCCAGGGTCTGGCCTAGGACTGGGGTTCAGAGCAGTCCGGACTGAGGCTCAGCGCCGCCGGAGGCTTTGTTTCTTCCGGCTAGGGTAATCCAGCATCAGAGTCAACATTCCGTCCTCTGCGCGCAATGTGCGCGAGACTCCGGGGGCCCTGCTTTTCTCTGCTCCCCCGGGATTCTGCCTCACAGCCCCTGCCGGAGCCTGGGTCCCCAGGGTCTGGCCCATAACTGGGGCTCAGCGCTGCCGGTTCGGGGGTTCAGCCCAGGCTGGGGGTTTTATTTCCTTCCTGCTAGGAAACGCCAGGCAGCACCCAGCCCTCTCCTCCTCTCCGGCTGCGACCTCTCCGCGCGCGTGCGTGCGGGCGCGCAGCATGTCTCCGTACCTTAGGCTTTTTTCAGCTCCTCTGATTTTCCTTCTGGTTTTCTCTTTCCTTCTTGTTGTAGAATTTTCAGTCAGTTGACTACCTGTAGCTCTGGGCAATGTCCACTCTACATTTTAGTTGTATTCCATTGAAATTGTTGTGTGCTGCTGCAGTTAGATGTCTACCCTAGCAGCCATCTTGGATTCTCCCCCTCTTTTAGCTTTTTTTTATTTGTGAAGCTCTTTATCCTTTGATTCTGAGTGATAGCTTTGCTGGGTAGATTATTTTTGGCTGTAAGTTCTTGCTATTCATCACCTTGAATATTTCTTGCCATTCCCGTCTGGCCTGTATGGTTTCTGTTGAGAAATCAGCTGACAATCGTATGGGTGCTCCTTTATAGGTAACTACCTGCTTTTCTCTTGCTGCTTTTAACATTCTCTCTTTGTCTTTTGCTCTTGGAATTTTAATTATGATGTGTCACCAAAGTGTGGTCCTCCTTGGATTCCTTTTGTTTGGGGTTCTGCAGGCTTCCTGGACTTGTGAGTCTATTTCTTTCCCCAGGTGGGGGAAATTTTCTGTCACTATTTCTTCCAGTATTCTTTCGGTATCTTGCTCTCTCTCTTCTTCTGGAATCCCCATAATTCTGATGTTGGTTCGCTTGAAATTGTCCCAGAAGTTTCTTACACTATCTTCAACTTTCTGGATTCTCTTATCTTCTCCCTTCTGCAGAGGAGTGTCCTCTGGCTCTTTGTGTTCTAAATTTTTGTCTTGATTCTTGCGATCTTCCAGTCTGTTTTTAGGACTTTGTATAATATTTTTTATTTCAGTCAGTGTATGTTTTTTTTAAAAAAATATATTTTATTGATTTTGTACAGAGAGGAAGGGAGAGATAGAGAGTTAGAAACATCGATGAGAGAGAGTCATCGATCAGCTGCCTCTTGCACACCCCCTACTGGGGATATGCCCACAACCAAGGTACATGCCCTTGACCGGAATCGAACCTGGGACCCTTCAGTCCCCAAGCCGACGCTCTATCCATTGAGCCAAACCGGTCTCGGCATCAGTCAGTGTATGTTTAATTTCTAGTTGGTCCTTTTTCATATCCTTGATGGTCTCACTAAATTTATCAGCCTTTTCTAGAAAATTCTTGAAAAACCTTATAACCGTGGTTTTGAACTGTATATCCAGTCCTTTACCTTCCTCCATTTCTTTCATTTGTGACCCGTTTTGTCTCCACATTTTCGCTGCTTCCCTGAGTTGGTAGAGTGGCTTTGTGTTTTAGGGTCCAGTGGCTCGGCCTCCCCAGCTACGTGAGGTGGACACCCTTTGTGGGCTGTGTGCACAGCCTTGTTGTCGTATCACTGGGAGGAATTGACCTCCAGGCTAATTGGCTGTGAGGATCAGCTGTATCTGTGCTGGGAGAACTTCTGTGCTGGAGACACCCTTATGGGATAAGACTTGCAAAAGCCTCTGTGCTCAGCTTGGATGGGGCAGAGTCTCAGGGCGGGGCAAACAACAATGGCTTCCGTCAGCCCTGCCCTATGAGGCTCCTGGATCTCAGTGTTCCTTGGTAATTGCTGCAAGCACCTTTGAGAGAAAGCCACCCTCGAGTTTCACCCACTGCCAGACAGTCCAGTTTTCCCCGAATGAGTGTGCTTTCCCAGAAACTCGCCCAGAACTGGAGTTCAGTTCAGTCGGGAGCTTCTGTCTCCCTCCCGCTTTAGAAGCCAGCTGTGCAGTCAGCTGCCCGTGCAGTCAGCCGCCCATTCTCTTCTTACCTCAGCCTTCCGCAGCTCCTCTGAGTCTCACTGTGCTTTCCTCTTTCCTTCTAGCTGTAGATTTCCCACTCCGCCAGCTTTCCTGTGGTTCTGAATGGTGTCTGTTTTGTCTTTTAGTTGTAGTTTTGATATTGTTGTGCAAGGGAGCAATTTAGGTATTTATCTATGCTACCATCTTGGTTTCCCAAAAAAACAGATTCAAAGTTTATCTACTTTTGACTTCTATATATATATTATTGATTTTTTACAGAGAGGAAGAGAGGGGAGGGGGATAGAGATTTAGAAACATCAATGAGAGAGAATCATCAATCAGCTGCCTCTTGCTCACCCCCCACTAGGGATGTGCCCGCAACCAAGGTACATGCCATTGACCAGAACTGAACCTGGGACCTTTCAGTCCGCTGGCCGATGCTCTATCCACTGAGCCAAACCGGTTTTGGCTACTTTTGACTTCTTATTACAGTTAACTAAAACATAAATTTGGATCTTTTAATGGACATGTTTCATACTTGAGGAAGCATAAGTACCTAAAAATTATGAAATATTGAACCTGCCAGTGTGGCTCAGTTGGCCAGAGCATTGTCCTTACACCAAAAGGTGGTGGGTTTGATCCCTGGTCAGGGTGTGTGTGGGAGACAATCCGTCAATGTTTCTGATGTGGGTGTTTCTCTCTCTCTCCCTCCCTGCCTCCCTCCCTTCCTCTTTCTGAAATTGAATTTTAAAAAACCTAAAAGTTATGAAATATATTTTCCAGTAAATAATCTATGTTTCTAGAGGTTATGAAATATATTCATAAATTGGCCAATCTAATTGCTTAGTTTTCAGTTGTCATTAGAAATTGAGGTTTCTAAGGGTTAAGAATTCAAATTAATATGAGGTCAATGGGGGAGTGAAAGGGGATATATGTAATGCTTTCAACAATAAAGATTTTTTATTTTATTTTATTTTTAATACATTTTATTGATTTTTTACAGAGAGGAAGGGAGAGAGATAGAGAGCTAGAAACGTCGATGAGAGAGAAACATCGACCAGCTGCCTCCTGCACACCCCCTACTGGGGATGTGCCCGCAACCAAGGTACATGCCCTTGACCAGAATCGAACCCGGGACCTTTCAGTCTGCAGACCGACGCTCTACCACTGAGCCAAACCGGTTTCGGCAACAATAAAGATTTTTTAAAGAAAATAAAAGAATTATAATAAAAATGGATGGAAATAATATGTGTTTTCAGGAAAAGAAGATATAAGATATGGAAATGCACTTTTTTCCTTAAACCTCCCTCAAGGATATTTTTTCCCATCAATATTTAATTATTTATTTTATATATTTTATTTATTTTTCACAGAGAGGAAGGGAGAGGGATAGATAGCTAGAAACATCGATGAGAGAGAATCATCGACCAACTGCTTCCTGCACACCCCCTACTGGGGATGTGCCCGCAACCAATGTACATGCCCTTGACCGGAATCGAACCCGGGACCTTTCAGTCCGCAGGCTGAAGCTCTCTCCACTGAGCCAAACCGGTATTGGCATATTGGTATATTCTTAATAAATTATAAAGAGAAAACAAATATTCTGTGTTTTATTAAAATTATTTTATGTCCTCTGTACCATCAGGTCTTTAATTATTTGGGTAAATAGTCTTCTTAACATTAAAAGAGCTAAATTTTATTAACAAATACTTAACTTTCTGTATTTGCCTGTGAAGTTTTTGATCGTCACAATGATTAAACATAAACGGGTATTGTTTGAAGGGGACCTGTGATCCTATTTGACCATTATTTTTATTATTTATTTATTACTTTGAAGGAATCATTTGAATATTTTTTTGTCGTTTTAAATTAACCACCAAAGCCACAGCAGATAGGCAGGTGCCAGTTAGCCCGTGTCACTCAACGCAGGAGCGCGGGCTGCGGGCCTGTGCGGCGGGAGCAGCTCCCGCGGGCTCTGCGAACCGAGCACAGGCGCGGCCCCACCTTTAGCGGTCCGCACCCCACTGCACCCCACCGCACCCCACCGCACCCCACCGCACCGCACCCCACCCCACCGCACCGCACCCCACCGCACCGCACCCCACCGCACCGCACCGCACCCCACCGCACCACACCGCACCGCACAGCACTCCACCGCACCCCACCGCACAGCACCGCACCGCACAGCACCCCACCGCACCCCACCGCACAGCACCGCACCGCACAGCACCCCACCGCGAGCTGAGCTGCCAACCGAGGCCTGCCGGAGCTGCTCCCCCCCACACACTCCCCCCACCCCCAAACATCCCACCCCCACACCCCGAAACACCCCCACACCCCCCCACCTCCCCACCCGCACCCCCACACCCCCACGCCCACACCCCCACCCCCAAACACCCCCACCCCCACATCCCCACCCCAAACACCCCAAACACCCCACAAACCCCACCCCACACCCCCACCCCCAAAACACCCCCCACCCCAAACACCCCCACCCCAAACACCCCCACCCCCACACACCCCCACACCCCCAGCGCCGGGGCCGCGCTCCCCTCCGGTAGGCGGGGCGCACGGGCCGGGCCAGTGCGCGGGCTCTCCTCTCCCGCCGCGGGGCCCGCCGTGCGGCCCGCCGTGCCCACCCGCAGCTGGTGCGGTGCCCGGTGCCCGGTGCCCGGTGCCCGGAGCGGAGGCCGCGCGGGGGCTCCGGGCGCCGCGGAGCTGGGGGCCGCGGTGCGGAGCACGGAGGCGGCCCAGGACACCACGGTTTGGGCAAAACGGCGCCGCTGCAGTGACGCTGATGGACCGGACCCCGGCTCCACCAGAACCGCTCGCCCGGCGGATACTGTCCCTCCGTCTTCAGCCGGGCCCTCCCCACGGCGGCCAACCCGCCCGCCCCGCGACGCCCTCAGAAAGCTGACCAGTTACTTTTAAGCTTTTGAAATGTTTCACATACTTCCCAAAATTAAAAAATTGGGGTCCTTTCTTTCTTAACCTAAACATAGCTTTTGTGATTTTTAAAGGAAATCCATGACGCCTCCCAAAGGATGCCCCCTCTTTACAGGAGGAAAGCAGCCCATGAACCAGGAGGTCCGGTTCGGCCGGCCAGGGCACAGGCCCAGGCTGGGGCGTGGTCCCCTGCGGGGCATGCAGGAGGCAGCGGATTAATGATTCTCATCTTTGCCAGTTCTCTCTCTCCCTTCTCAACAAACACATTTAAAAACAAAACAAGAAGGAAAATAAACAAATTAGGTCTTTGAGTTGCTAAAATTACATGGGAAGAATTGTCAAATAAGAAACAATAATGTTATACTTGTATGTAATATCATTATTATTAAAATAAATTTCTAGAAATTGTATTAAAAATCTAGGAATCTACAATATTCTGATACAATGTTTTCATTTGCAATTTCAGTTATCTCAAAATGTGTGTTGCAGAGAAAAGCAAATTTTTGTCAACTGCATTGTGATCAGACCTTTAACCACATCATTCTGTCATTTACAGAGTTGCCTGCTTACTCTGATTTTTTTGCAAATATGTTTCATCTTCACAGAGATTCCTCTAAAATACACATTTCTGCTTAACTGTTAGACTATACCTCAGGACTAAATGAGGGTTTGCAAAACTCTAACGAAAAACTGGAGCCCTAGCCAATTTGGCTCAGTGGACACAGCGCCAGCCTGCGGACTGAAGGGTCCCAGGTTTGATTCTGGTCAAGGGCACGTGGCTGGGATTCCCGCTAGGTCCCCAGTGGGGGCGTGCAGGAGGCAGCCGATCAATGATTCTCTGTCATCATTGATATTTCTCTCTCTCCCTCTCCCTTCTTCTCTGAAATCAAGACAAATTTATTTTTAAAAACCTGTATTCCTCAAAGTTAACAAAAAGAACAAGACCAACAAGAATTAGTAACCTGGGACTGAATGATTACAATTTTTATGACTTTTTATTTGAAATATTGCTGCTTCTTTACTTTTTTGTTTTTCTAGACATAAACATTTTTTCTTTAGCAACCTGTGAATTAGAGCAATTATACCTTTGTAAGCAGAATTGAAACATTGACCTTTGTCTATCTTTGTTCCTCCAGGATTCAGACATCAGTGAGTATTCTTATTTTCATGGCAACATTGTTTGCGTGTTCATGAGACCTGTTCTCCTTGTCAGAGGACACATTTGGAAAGCGGCTTTCAGTGGGGTGTCCTTGAGAGAGACGTGCAGGCTCAGGTACGAGCAGAAGCTGCAAGGGATAGCAGTGACTCAGGAAAACCAATGAAGCCGTTGGCACCGCCAGCCAGACCCTGCTCGCAGCATCTCGGAAGCTTTATCAGATGAGTGGTGAAGGCCACTTCCTGGCAGGTGCAGGGCCTCAGTTACTCTGGGGACCTCAAGAAGAGAGGAACTCGCCAAACCTATAGATTTGTCTGATGACAAGTCCTTGCTGCGGCTTTTCTGGCTTCAGGGGCCATTAAAGTTCCTTATGAAGATTCCTTATGACAAATTCCAGCAAAGCAGATTTTAAATTTTTAAAAAATTTATTTTAGAGGGAAAGAGAGAGGGAGAGATGGAAACATCAACGATGAGAGAGAATCATTGATGGCTGCCTCCTGCATGTCCCCCATGGGGATCGAGCCCACTGAGCCACACCGGCTGGGTAAAGCAGGTTTTTAAAAGCAATACGGTTACTTGCCATTCTTGCTGTTCCTATGTAAATAACAAGCAACGTGATTGGAACTACCTTTATTTCACAAACAAATTGGTCTTGGCTATATCTGGTAAAAATGAGGGTTATTTAGAGAGAATTAATACACCTTTCTGGATATTAGATTCTAGTGCTGCTCGTTATCTTTTTTTTGGCGTTACTGTTAATCCTCACCTGTGCCCTTGACCACAGTCAGCCCCGGGACCTTTCAGTCCTCAGGCCAACGCTCTCACCACTGAGCAAACCTGCTCTTTGGAGGTTTTGTTCATACAGCCAAACCGGACCAGGTCTTGAATTCTAGTCTCCAACCTGACACTTCCCGTCTTCCTCGCACCCTGGCTCTGTCATCCTGAGAACTAAAACTGCCTTTCCCAAAGACACACCCGGAAAGCGGGCGCCGTGAGGTAACGGGCAGAGAGACCCGCTGACCCGCAGGCGGCCTGGCCTGTGGAGCGGGAGCACCAGTCAGCAAACAGCCGGCAGGGCGGCCAGCCTCGCTCCCGCGGAGGCCACTGCTGCCTTCAGAGCTCCGGGAGGGGCGGACAGAGCGCCCGTGGCTACAGTTTTCTTTGGTTTCCATGGAGACGCGTCGTTGTAAATACCTGGTAATTCGCACCAGAGGCCTGCCAGCGATTTTGGGAGCCACTGCATCATGGCCTCCTAAAAGGAGAGGCACCTGTTCAGCTGACCTGACCTAGTCCCTGAGACTCGTGCATGTTGGTAACATCTCAACCGTCCTTTCCGAACGCTTCCACTAAAAATCGGCACAGATGCCGAGCTGACTGCAAACTCGTTTGGCAAGCATGTCTCCGCCACACCCCGTTCTGAGGCCGTGCCAGGTCCAAGGAGGGCACTGCCACCTGACATGGGGACTTTAACATGTTTTGTTTGATCTACGATGTTTCCTAAGAGAAAAATCCTGACCAAAGAGGAAATGATAGCAGAGTGAAGAAATGAAATACCGGCAACAGCAGGCAGGGGAAACCTGCGGTGTGCCAGCGGCGGGTGACCCACTGGGGTGACCTAGATAGGGCCTTGGGTCCCCCTCCGCCTCCCCGCGGGGCTGAAAGTCAGTCATGGGGTGAGAGGGCTGCAGTTACTCACCCCAGGCCCGCACACTTGACCCTCCGGAAGGGGGCCTGAAGTGCGACAGAGGCGAGAACTCCTCCCCCTCCTCCTGCTCCTCTCCTCTCCCCTCCTCCTGCTCCTCTCCTCCTCTTCCTCCCCTCCTCCTCCTCTCCTCCTTCCCTTCTCCTGCTCTTCCTCCTCCTTCTGCTCTTCCTCCCGTTCTCCTCCTCCCCTCCTCCTCCTGCTCCTTCTCCTCCTCCTGCTCCCCTTCTCCTCCTCCTGCTCCCCTTCTCCTCCTCCTGCTCCCCTCCTTCTCCTCCTTCTCTCCTCCTCCTCCTTCTGCTCTTCCTCCCGTTCTCCTCCTCCTGCTCCCCTTCTCCTCCTCACCTTCTCCTCCTGCTCCCCTCCTCCTCCTGCTCCTTCTCCTCCTCCTGCTCCTTCTCCTCCTCCTGCTCCCCTTCTCCTCCTCCTGCTCCCCTCCTTCTCTCCTCCTCTTCCTCCCCTCCTCCTCCTCCTCTCCTTCTTCCCTTCTCTTCCTGCTCTTCCTCCCCTCCTCCTCCTCCTCTCCTCCTCTTCCTCCCCTCCTCCTCCTCCTTCCCTTCTCCTGCTCTTCCTCCTCCTTCGGCTCTTCCTCCCCTCCTCCTCCTCCCTCCTCCTCCTCCTCCTCCTCCTCCTCCTCAGGTTCTCCATTGAGTCCCCAGACACCATCCCAAGCCCTCTCTCCCTCTCAGCCTCCCTCCTGCAGCCCAGCGTCGGCCGCTCCTCTGCCCCCAGCGTCGCAGGGCTGCCCTTGCGCGGGGCCTTTCTGCTGAGCTCGCCCAGTCCTTGTCCGGCACCGAGCGCTCCCTGCTGGGAGGGACGGGAGAAGGGAGGGGTGTGTGTATGTGTGTGTGTGTTGGGGGGGGCATGCGGCTCTGGAACAGGTGCTGGGAGAAGCTTTGGGGTGTGGGCGATCCTCTCCCTTCTACCCTTCGGCCGGGCCAATGCGGGGCGAGGCCGTTCGGGCAGAGGGGGCCGCCGGGGAGCCCCACTGGGCCGAGCGTCGCGGGGCACGGAGCCCCAAGCAACTGGACAGACACGTGGGCTCGCCGCCGAGGCTCTTTATTGTGCGCCCCGCACCCCCCCCCCCCGCCCGGCGCCCCCGGGTCAGTCCTCCAGCACCGCCCCCCCCGCCCCCCGGGGTCAGTCCCCCAGCACCGCCCCCCCGCCCCCCGGGGTCAGCCCCCCAGCACCGCCCCCGGGTCAGTCCCCCAGCACCGCCCCCCCCCCGCCCCCCGGGGTCAGCCCGCCAGCACCGCCCCGGAGCCGGTCTTGCCCCGGGGTCAGCCCGCCAGCACCGCCCCCCCGCCCCCCCCCGGGGTCAGCCCCCCAGCACCGCCCCCGGGTCAGTCCCCCAGCACCGCCCCCCCCGCCCCCCGGGGTCAGCCCACCAGCACGGCCCCGAAGCCGGTCTTGCCGCGGCGCGCGTCCACCAGCTCGGGGTGGCTGACGTTGACGAAGACGCGCTCGCCGCGCCGCAGCCGCGCCAGGCCGCCCACGCCCACGCTGGCGTACCACAGGCGCCCGGCCGCGTCCGCGCGGTCGCCCGGCCGCACGGTCTCGGCCGCCTCCAGCAGCAGCTCGGGGGCGCCGCGGCCGTAGGCGCCGCCCGCGCGGAACAGCCGGCTGTGCAGCGTGAGCGCGCGCGCGGGCGGCGGGCCGGCGGGCGCGCGGCCGCGGTAGCCCACGTGGCAGTACAGGAAGTACAGCCCGTCCCGCGGCAGCGCCAGCCCCGCCGCCCCGAAGCGCGCGCCGCTGCGCACGAACGCCTCCTCCTGCGCCGCCTCCCAGCCCAGCCCGCCGCCGCGCGTCCAGGCGCCTGCGGGAGAGAGGGGAGAGGGGCTGGGCCGGCCGGCGGGGGGGGGGGGGGGGGGGGGGGGAAGGGAGGGGAGGGGAAGGGGAAGAGAAGGGGGAAGGAAGGGAAGGGGGAGGGGGCCCCTCGGGCTCCCCGCGGCGGGCAGGGCGGCCGGGCCGTCTGCCGGGTCCTTACCGATGAGGTGGGCGGCCGGGGGCCCGGGGCTGGGGTCGGTTTCTGCGTCCTGCTCCAGCAGCTCCTGGGGCCCTGGACGGGGCGAGAGCCCAGGATTGGGGCAGGGCCGCCACGCCTGCTCCCCGCTGAGGGCTGGGCGGCGGCCAGGGAGAGGCCCGTCCCCGGAGGAGCGGAGTGCGTCTGGGGGCGCAGGTGGATGGGGCGAGGAGCCCGGGGAGCTCTTACCCAGTCGCCGCTGGGCCAGTGCTCGTGCCCCGGGGTCAGGGGGCTCTGCCACCTGGACGGGAAGGGAGGGCCGCAGTGCCCAGAGGTCAGTCCAGCAGCTGATGCCAGCCCCACCCTCCCCTGCAGACCCAGCCTCAGCCAGCACCGCCTCCCTGGAGGGGAGAGCAAGCGACAGGAGCGAGTATGCTTGGGAAGGGGGAGGAGGGAGACAGCCAGGAAGGGCTTGGCGACATCAGGAGGCGCAGCGTCAGGAGCACGGGAGGACCGGCACAGGAGGGCCGGCGGGCCAGCCCCGGCACAGCCAGCGGAGCGGGAGCAGCACTCACCGGCCCTGGCTTCGGGGGCGCCACGACCAGCACGGCCAGCACAGTGATGGGCACAGCCAGCAGCAGGGTCACCAGGGAGGCGGCTCCTGCCACAGCCAGCAGGAGGCAGCCCTTCCCCTGGGGCCTCCTCCCCCAGCCCTCCAGCCCCAGGGCCCCCATTGAGACTGAGCCAGGGCCAGGGCAGGGGGGCTTTCATATCTCAGGGGTGGGGCCACCCCCCTCCCCATGGACCCACACACCTGGCTGGGACTTTCCACACGCCCTGCTCCCCTCACCCAGCTTCCTGTTTACCCAGAGCTGGGGTGGGGCAGCTGGATGCTGGGTTCCTTGAACTGGGGAAGGAGTGGAGGGAGGAGGCAGCTTTCCGGGTACGTGTGGAGGGGGCCTTAGGGGCCTCGGGGCTCCGGAGGGCGGCGCGGCCAAGCGGGGCAGGTGGCCTGCAGAAAGCCTGGCAGCAAAGCTGCAGTGAGAACACAACTCCCAAAGCCCAGCCTGCAGCCCTCTGCACCCTAAAAAAGCTAAGGCGGGTGCTGCACCCCAACCCTGAGGTCCAGAACGGGGGTCTTGAGGGATAGACGTCCCTGAGAAGAGCTATCCCTGCCCTGGGCCCACCTCGGTCCCCACGCTCCCCCCAAGCCCAGAACTGGCAGCGATGGCAGCTGAGGAGGATGGGGAGCATTGCCTCCCCGGGCACCCCCCAGAGAGCGTGGCACCCAGGAGTCCTCGCCGTGGAGCGGGTGCTGACCAAATGTTATGAAGAAATGACAAGGGAATGAGGAAGCCGAGCAGCACTATGCACGATGGTGGACAGTGCGGATCGCGGGGCTGATGTAGGGGCTGAGGGAAAGGCCGGGCCCAGGAAGTCAGGTGGTTGCACATCATCCCCCTTCGCAAGGGCATGTGTATGTTTGGATAACAACAGTAATGTAGCTAATAGGGCCCTAGCCCGTGTGGCTCAGTGGATAGAGCGTCGGCCTGCAGACAGAAGGGTCCCAGGTTCAGTTCCAGTCAAGGGTTTCGGGCTCTGTACAACATGCAGGAGGCAGCCAATCAAGGATTCTCTCTCATCATTGATGTTTCTATCTCTCCCTCTCTGAAATCAATAAAAATAGATTTAAATATACATGTAGGCAAATAGCACTCAGCATGTGCCTGCCACGGATCTACACACTTTATATACATAGTAATTTAATCCTGACAAAAATCCTGGAAGAGGCACAGAGAGGTTAAGGAGCTTGTGAAAGGTCACACAGTAACGGTAAGAGTCGGGATTTGAAACCCAGGCAGTCTGACTTGAGAGCCTTGACCACGAGACACTGAGAAGCTAAGTGCTGGCTTCAGATCTGTGTACCTCGCTGCACGCGGACACCACCTCCCTCAGCCTCCAAAACATAATGGAGAACAGACGCTGGACCAGTGCGAGATAAACACGGCAGGGAGGTCAGAGATGGGACGCACCGATGTTTGCAGCATTGAAAGGTATCCAATAACGAGATGAGCCATAAGTGATAAAGCAAATGTAGAAAAAAGCTAATTGTAGAATCTAGGTGGTAGGGACATGTTCACTGTTCAGTTCTTCCCATTTTTCTCTAAAGTTTTTAATAAGTCTTTTTTTTTTTTTTTTTTTTTTTAATGAAACTGAATATTGTCCTACTGCCCTGCAGTGAGGAGCACTGTGGAGGGAGAGGGAAGAAGTAGAGAAAGTTTCTGAATTTGCATGTGGACCCAGGCAGCGGACCTGAGCCCGCCTGCCCAGCTCCCGGGCTCCGCCTCCTCAGGCTCAGCCCCAGGGCGCCTCCCTCTCCACCCGGGGCACCAGCAGCCTTCGTCCAGGCTCTGCCCAGAGGGCCTCCGACCACTGCCTGGCTTACCTCCTGCCCCCCCCCCCCCCCAAGCATGCTGCCGCCCCAGGAAATCCACCCGGACGCCACCCCTCCTGGGACCCTGGATCTTCCCAACACTAGCCAGTCAGCAACCCTGAGTCTAACAGCAGTGCCCATTAGACTTAGTCCGGCTGCGGTTTGTAAATCAGTCAGCCATGCACCCTGCGAGAGAAAGGGGGGGGGGTGCCCCAAACACCAGTGAGCCACCCTGCAACCCCCAGAGCCCCGGTGATGCGGGAGCCAGGTGTGTGCACGCGCCCCCCGTGGTCACGCTGCGGGGGGCGGAGCGGGGAGCGTTGGGAAAGTGATCGCCGAGGAGGCCAAGGCGCCGGCTCCTTGCAGGATCAGTGGGACGGCTGGAGCCGAGCAGGTGCTCCGTCCCGTCCAGGGTCTGAAAGGAAGGATGTCCCAGCCTAACCCTCAAAGCCCAACTCCCCTCTAAGGCTGCTGGGAGACACGGAGGCTGAGGGAGAGGGTGAAGGGGGGGATGCCTGCGGTGAGCACGTGCTTCCCCAGGCCGCTCCCTCGGCTGTCTGCCGGCTGTCCTGTCCTCTAGAGTCACGCCCCGCCCCGCCCCCCTCTGCCCCTCCTGCCCCCCCCCCCCCCCCCCGCAGGCCATGGCTCTGGGTGAGCTGGGAGAGAGCAGGGATGGGCAGGGGGAGCGGAGCATGGCTTTGAGGCTCCCGGGCCAGAGGAGTCCTGCCCGGGCCTCTGCTCCACACCCAGCCCACACAGCAGCTCCTCTGGGGCCTCTGCTCCACACCCAGCCCACACAGCAGCTCCTCTGGGGCCTCTGCTCCACACCCACCCCACACAGCAGCTCCTCTGGGGCCTCTGCTCCACACCCACCCCACACAGCAGCTCCTCTGGGGCCTCTGCTCCACACCCACCCCACACAGCAGCTCCTCTGGGGCCTCTGCTCCACACCCAGCCCACACAGCAGCTCCTCTGGGGCATCCGGCCGGGGCGAAGGCCGAGGCCTCCCTCTGCCCTCAGACAGGAACCACGGCTGCAGCAGGAAGCCTGGAGGGAAGTTGGGGGCCCCAGAGGCTCCTGCCCTGGCCAGCAGGATGTGCCCGCCCTGCCAAGCTGCCAGCATGGCCAGCACAGCGATGGGCACAGCAGGCACAGCAGGGTCACCGGGGAGGCGCTGTGGTGTCTGTCTCCTTCCTCTTCCCAAGACATACTTGCTCCTGGACGCTGCCCGCTGCCCCCCCTCCGGTCCCCACGCCCTCCCTCCGGTCCCCACGCCCTCCCTCCGGTCCCCACGCCCTCCCTGCCCTCCCTCCGGTCCCCACGCCCTCCCTCCGGTCCCCACGCCCTCCCTGCCCTCCCTCCGGTCCCCACGCCCTCCCTGCCCTCCCTCCGGTCCCCACGCCCCCCCTCCGGTCCCCACGCCCTCCCTGCCCTCCCTCCGGTCCCCACGCCCCCCCTCCGGTCCCCACGCCCTCCCTGCCCTCCCTCCGGTCCCCACGCCCCCCTCCGGTCCCCACGCCCTCCCTCCGGTCCCCACGCCCTCCCTGCCCTCCCTCCGGTCCCCCCCCCCCCCCTCCGGTCCCCACGCCCTCCCTGCCCTCCCTCCGGTCCCCACGCCCTCCCTCCGGTCCCCACGCCCCCCCTCCGGTCCCCACGCCCCTCCCTGCCCTCCTCCGGTCCCCACGCCCCCCCTCCGGTCCCCACGCCCTCCTGCCCTCCTCCGGTCCCCACGCCCCCCTCCGGTCCCCACGCCCTCCCTCCGGTCCCCACGCCCTCCTGCCCTCCCTCCGGTCCCCACGCCCCCCCCCCCGGTCCCCACGCCCTCCCTGCCTCCCTCCGGTCCCCACGCCCCCCTCCGGTCCCCACGCCCTCCCTCCGGTCCCCACGCCCTCCCTGCCCTCCCTCCGGTCCCCACGCCCCCCCTCCGGTCCCCACGCCCTCCCTGCCCTCCCTCCGGTCCCCACGCCCTCCCTGCCCCCCCTCCGGTCCCCACGCCCTCCCTCCGGTCCCCACGCCCTCCCTCCGGTCCCCACGCCCCCCCTCCGGTCCCCACGCCCTCCCTCCGGTCCCCACGCCCTCCCTCTGGTCCCCACATTTCGCCACACCGGGCTCCTCCCACCATCGCTCTTTCTGAACCGAACCCAGAACTGTGCCAGCTACAGAGGCCCAGGCGCCACCGTCAGGGGGAGAGGGGGTCAGAGCGGGCACCGCAGCCCTTCCCATGCTGCGCAGAGAGCGCTGACGGGAAGGGAAGTGCCAGGTCAGGGCTGGGCAGAGTGAGGCCGTTGGGCCTAGGGAGACAGACAGAGGCGGACTTGACCGATGAGGAACTTGAGGCACGTGACTCGCCCAGGCCACCTGGGCCGCTGGGCAGGGGCCAGTCTGCCTCCCTTGAACCGTCTCCTGTGGCCTCATGGCAGGTACTGATGGCTTCTCAACGAATGTCCACTCAGGTGAGGCGGCCTCGCCCGGGCCCGGGCACAGCGCGGGCAGAGGGGGTGCAGGCCGGGGCAGCGGGCCAGGGACTGGAGGGGGCCACAGGGGGCGGCAGTGGGAGCCTCCGAGGGTGATCGGTCTTGGGGGTCAGGGGTTAGAGGGATGGAGGGCGTGCCTCTGCCGGAGGCCAGGTTATGGGCACAGGGCCTGCGCTTCTGCCTCTAAAACTGCCAGGGGAGCCGCTGAGGTCCTGGCCAGCCGGCAGTGGGGTGAGCTGGAGCAGGAAGGGGGCGCTCACATGCACCCCTTTCCCCAGCTGCCTTCTCCTATGCGGCCCTGGGGCTGGGGGGGCTCCTGGCTGTGGCTGTGGCCATTCTGCTCGCCTGTCTGTGTCGGCTCCATCGGAGAGGTGAGCTGCCCTGACCCCCTGACCCCCCGCCCCCCTATGCCCCGGGCGGCCCCACCCCACCCTTCCTGCTGCTATCCCGGCACCCCTCAGCCCTTACACCCCTGGGGAGGAAGGGAGAAGCTGGGGGGGGGGGGCTGTCTGAATGGAGAGGCCAGGCTTTGGCTGTGGGAACCCCAGGAAAGGCAGAGTGAGGGGCCACGGCTGCGGGGGCTGGGCCGGGGCTGGTCTCGCTGAGCCACTGCCTTTCTTCCAGTGAGGAAGCTGGAGAGGAGCTGGGTGAGTCTGGGGCCAGGGACGTGGGTGAGGGGCAACAGGAGGGGCTGAGACGAGATGGGGAGGTGGGAGAAGAGAGCAAGCAGGGCTGCGTCAGTGAGAAAATAAGAGGCAAAAAGAGAAATAAGAGAATGAATAGAAAATAGAAAAGAAATGGTACAGATATAGGAAGAGGAAATACGGATATAGAAAGAGGAAATAAGAGAAAAGTGAGAGGGAGGCAGAAATGAGAGAGACAAAGAGTGAAAGAGAAAGTCAGAGAGAAGGAAGGAAACAGACCCAAGATAGAGTAAGAGGGGGGAGAGTGAGACCCACACAAGGAAGGGCAATGAGGGGAAGGACCCAAGCTGAGGACTGGGGGGGGGGGGGAGGGAGGCGCGGAGCAGGGAGGGAGGAGAAGGAAGAGGGAGGAGGAGGAGGGGGAGGAGAAGGAAGAGGGAGGAGGAGGAGGGGGAGGAGAAAGAAGAGGGGGAAGGAGGGAGGGAGGGAGGGAGGGAGGAGGAGGCTGAGGAGGTAATGAAGTAAGAAAGTGGGGGTGGGCCGAGAGCTCACAGGGAGGCTGGGAGCGGCCCTGTGACCCCTCCAGCCTGTTGCCCGGCCAGGCCCAGGCCCAGCTCCCCGAGCAGGAGGACCTCCACTACGCGTCTCTGCAGCGGCTGCCCTGCAGCCAGGAAAGGGGAGCCCCCCCGCAGGACCCCGCCACCGACTACACCTTCATTGCTGACCAGAAGGCCGCCTGAGCACCCCCCGCCGCGCACCCTGTGCTCCCCCAGGAAGCACCTTGGTCTCAAGCTTCCTGTGTCAGCAGCTCCGTCCACCTCACGCCCCTCAGCACCGCCACCACCAAACCTGCGTGACTTCCCTTCCCACCCTCGGGGCTCAAGTAGGGTGTCAAGGGACCAGGCTCCCTGAGGCTTGAAAAGAACGCAGTAGTCCCTCCTTTATCCACGGTTTGGCTTTGACACAGTGGAAACACTGGTCCGGTTACCCACAGTCAGAAAATAGTAAATGGAACATTCCAGAAATAAATATCTCCTGAGTTTGAAGTCGCGCACCATCCTGAGCAGTGTGATGAAATCTCTATCCTGCTCCAGGGCTTCTCTGCGTGCCCAGCGAAGCCACCCGGGGCCCCCTGGCCTCGGCACTTAGTGCCCAGCCAGGTGGCGAGATCCACAGTGGAGGTGTCCCTGTGCTGTGTCCACGTCCCCCCATCGCAGCCCAGGGCCAGGTCATCCACCGCATTCCCTCCACACACAGCTGGCACCGTATCCTACATCACAGGAAGCAGGGCAATAGGGTACCATGAGAGAGGGAAGCACAGTCACATCATTTATCTTACAGTGCTGGAGGCCGGGTGCACGACCTTGGTGCACAGGTGCTGTCCCCAGGCTGGCCAGCAATCGAAGCAGGAGGTCTGGTGTGGAAGGGCAGGTCCCAGCTGACCTGTGGGCCCTGGGCAGCACCTGGGCCCCCAGAGCTCTATGCACCCCCCTCTGCCTGAGCCATCGGACCCCCGCCTGGCCCTCTCAACATCTGGGAGCCAGGCAGCGGCCCCACCCACCGCCACCACCGCTGGTCACCATCTGTGTGGCAATCAGCCCCACCCACACCTGCCTGGGCCTGGCACTGCCTGCTCACCTGTTTCACCACCCCCTGCGGTCCTGTCTAAGCTCATTGGGGCCAGCAGCACCTACACTGCCGCCCACTGCCAGTGCCGTGTCACAGACGCCCACCGTGTTCCGCACTGCCACCTGGTGGTCAGCACACATAGCGCGTGGTAGAAATGGGCGAACTCCCGGTCAAGGGGACAATTTGCATACTAGGCTTTTATTATATAGGATATTGTTACAATCGTCCTATTTTATCATCGTTGTTAATCTCTTACCATGCCTAACTTATAAATTAAACTTCATCATAGGCATGAATGTATAGGAAAAGCCTCAGTGTATAGAGGCTCAGTTCCCACCATGGTCTCAGGCACCCATGAGGGGTCTCGGAAGATACCCCCATGGGGAGACTATTGTACTTGTCTGCGGGCAGCTGACAACTGGACCAATCCGATTTGACAGCCCTCATTTCCCAGCACCACCTCTGCCTCCTGGGCTGGGGGAGCTGGGTCACTTCCTGCCGAGCCCAGGCAGAGGGCGGGAGGTCCACGCACAATTGCTGGGAAGCTCCTCCTTGGACATTCCCAGAACCCAGAGAGGCGCCCACTGGGGTGCTGGGGGGTGGGCAAGGAAACAGACTCGTCGGAAGTTAGTGGTGGGCCGATTTATTGGGGTCCCCTGAAGAGCTGGGGTCACTGGGGCCTGGGGTCACTCAGAGGCATCAAGAGGCGGCAGTGTCCCAGGCGGCAGTGGCCTGGCTGTGAGGCAGCTGCGACCCTCCTCTCGCCGTGGCCTCCTCTGCGCCCTCCAGCTCGCTCGCTGCTCCTTCTCCTCGGCCACGATCCCCGCGCCCTGGCTCACTCCGGCCGCGGTAATAGATGGTGCTGCCCACGGCCACGGAGAGGAAGCTGAAGGCACAGAATCCGGCCCGAAGGAGCAGGGCTGTGAGGGCCCCTGTCCCGCGCGGTCCTGCATGCGGTGGCGGAGAAGAGCTCGGTGAGGGGCCTGGGGAGAGGGGTGCGCGGGAGGGCCGGCAGCCGGGGCCTCCGGCCGGGTGGGGCGGGGGCTCACCTGTCTCCACCACCAGCAGAGTCCCGGTCCCGGTCCCGGCACCCAGGCCCAGCACCTGCACCCTGCACACGTACAGGCCGGCGTCCCCGCCTCGGGCGTCCCCGATGCGCAGCTCCGCCTGGTGGTCCCGGAGGAAGCGGGAAGAGGCCAGGGGGGCCAGGCGGCCCCTGAACTCCAGGGTCCCATTCCTCACTTCCTTCCCCGGGGCCACCGTGTCCCGGTACCACGTGACAGAGCCGATGGCGGCCGTCCCTGAGCTGGCGTTGAAGGAGCAGGGCAGGAGGACAGCGGCACCCTCCTGGGCGCGGACCTCAGGGGGCTGGGACACCCGGAGAACACAGGGCGCTGGGGGCAGAGAAGACCCAGGTCAGCGCCTCCCAGCCAGAGCCCAGCTCACCGGGGAGCGCCAGCCTGAGGGCGCCTGCTCGTCCCTCCTCCTCACAAGCCACTGCCTAATAGAGCTGTTAACCCGTCTGGTCCTTCCTGGACCCGCTCTCCCTCCCGCCTTTCGGTGTGCTCGGGCTGCGCTTCTTGCTGAGGCTTCCGACACGACACGGGCTCCTGGGGGTGGGCCCAGCGCCGGTGGCATTGACCGCCTCTGTCCAGGCAGCTCTGCCCGCCGGGCGGCCGCCTGCTGCTTTGTGTGCAGTTAGAGCACCGAGCGTTTACATCTCCAGGGGAGGACCTGGCTGTCACTGAGATCGGTCTGAACTGACGCATTGAACCAATTCTTAAAATCCCCGATTAAATTCTCGAGTCAGTGAAATTACCAGGCCTCCTTCCGTTTCAGTGGCTCTCAAACTTGCTAGCACCACCGTTTTGTTTATCAGGGCCCCGGCCCCAGCCTGGAGGGTTTTATCGGTGGGTCCGGAGCGGGTGGAGGGGCCCGGGAACCAGCGGATCTGCAGCTACAGTTCTGAGTCCAGGAATAGGTCTGACAGAAGGCCTCTCAGTGAACTAAGGTCAATTTCACTAGGAAACTTAGATTTAATGAGGTCTCCCACACTCCTAATTATCTCTACACGGAGATACAAACTCATCAAATTAAAACTGACCCCTTTAAAGAAAGTGACCACTTCAAGCCAATTTTGCTGGATCTTTCAGCTTTATCTTATTAGGAGGGTGGCGGGAAGAAAGGAGCCTGGGTGGAAGCCGGGTGTGACCATGACGGTGACCGTGACCTTGACCGTGCCAGCAGGCAGCCTGGAGGCAACCAAGCGGATAGTCCCCTGTCTGCTCCCGGTGTCAGGCTCAAGACGCAGCCCCCTGTCCTAACCGGTTTGGCTCAGTGGATGGAGCATCGTCGGCCTGCAGACTGGAAGGTCCGGGGTTTGATTCTGGTCAAGGGCATGTGCCTTGGTTGCGGGCACATCCCCAGTGGGGGTGTGCAGGAGGCAGCTGATCGATATTTTTCTCTCATCAATGCTTCTAACTCTCTATCCCTCTCCCTTCCTCTCTGTAAAAAATCAATAAAATATATATATTTTAAAAGATGCAGCCCCACCAAGCCTGCTCTCCAAGTATCTCTAGCCAGCCTCCTCGGACCCCGGACCCCGCCCCCGGCCCACACCCCTCGATCCTGGAGGAAGCCGTCACCTGGGGGGAGCGTGGTGAAGGCCAGCAGCAGCGTCCAGGCCGTGCGGGAGGGCATTCCATCGGACGAGGGGCCTGAGAGCGAGGCTGGCCGAGGAGGAGCGACCGCTGAGCAGGCCTTGGTCACCGACGCCGTGGAGCCTTCTGTGACACACAGGACTCACCCCTCACTCCCCGAGGACCTGGCTCCTGGCACCGTGGGCAGGAAGTGCATGGCGGAGGGGAGAGGCCCAAGCGGAGGCGCGGCAGCCTGTGGGCAGGTGGCTGAAGTGTCTGAGGGGGAGTGGAGGCCTGGCAAGTGAGACCAGGATGTGGTTCCCCCATTTCCGATGTTCGAGAAGACCAGCCCGTCACCCAGAAGGCCTGCGAGCCCTCCTGGCCCCGAGCGAGCCCGCTTCCCCGCTTTCATCAGTGCCCAGGCGCCCGTCCATTCTTCCCCTGGAATCCCACCCTCCGGCAGCCCTGGAGTCTGTCTGCCAGGGGCTGGAAGCACCAGCTGATTGGTGTGCTGACAAGGTTTGCTCGGGGCTCGGCTCCTGTTGAACTTAGCCCTGGAGGTTTGGCGGGGTGAGTGCGGCCCACGGAGAAGCCTGAACCTTCATATTCCAGTCTCCGGGGACGGAGGTGGGCTGGCCGGGCGGACCGCCCCGCCGGTGACCGCACCGCTCACCGCCGCCATTTACCCAGCATCGCCGAGAACGGTGTGCACTGCGCGGCACGGGCGTGCGCACACACATGAAGGACACGGTGTGTTGCATGCAGCTCGCGGTTACGGAGGGGTTAGTGCCGGAGCCTGGCACCGCGGGCAGGCAGAGCGTGCGAGGACACACACGTTCTCCGGCGCCTTTGTGTTGTGTTTATTAGATTAACGGCTGCTTTTCCTCGTGCCTGTATCTGGCTGCCCCCGGGTTGCTCTGTGTTTGGAGAAGCAGTCCTCTCGGGGTGGAGACCGCGGCTTGGAGTCTGGCTGGGCGCAGAGGCCAGCGGCCGGCAAACTGGGGATGTAACCTCTCAGATCCACCCGGACCAGCAGGCTGCCACCACCCTGCCTCTGCCGCCGGCCGCGGTGGACCGAGCTGCCGCTGCACGAGGTCTGCCCCCTGCTGGTCGTGGAGCATGAGGAAGCCGGAGGCACCAAGAGGCGGCTTTTCTCACCTGGCCTCCGCCTGGCCTTGTCCTGTCCACCCCTGTCACCTCCCAGAGTCAATGTAGAGAAAACTGTCTTCTACTCAACTGCGAGGACCACGGTCCGGACAGGGGCGGCCCACTCAGTGACGGGCGGCCGCGGGAGCAGCCTCCTGGAGTCCTGGTTCCCCCGCGTCTGTGAAGTGGGGGCGGCCCAAAGGAGCCCCGGCTCTTCCCTCTACCTCGGTTTTCAAAGCCCAAACTGCTGTCGATTCCAAAGACAACGCGCAGATTTCATGGTCTAGACCAGTGTTCCCCAAACTTCTGACATGCGGGCACCCCTTCTATAATTTTCGTAACGCTGAGTACCCCTCGTACTCATGAGAACGCAGAATTAGGCGAGGTAAGCACGGTGCAGTGCATATCCCCACCAAACTCCGGTGCAACGCATACCCCACCAGACTCTTCCCCACCCCTGGGGGGACGCGGACCACACTTTGGGAAACACTGGTGTCGACTAACCCTGGGACGCACGTGGGTCTCTCAGTAACTCTGAGACGCTCTGGGAATTCAGCTTGCAGGACGGGAACTGCGTACAAAGTAACTCAGTCAACACAAGGATGGAATCTTTTTATATATATATTTTTTTTTTTAATTGATTTTTTACAGAGAGGAAGAGAGAGGGATAGTTAGAAACATCGATGAGAGAGAAACATCAATCAGCTGCCTCTTGCACACCCCCTACTGGGGATGTGCCCACAACCAAGGTACATGCCCTTGACCTTTCAGTCCGCAGACCGACGCTCTATCCACTAAGCCAAACCGGTTTCGGCAAGGATGGAATCTTGCAAAAGAACGGTTTACCAGGGACTCAGGACTCAATGAAGAGAAAAAGTTGTAGAGTTGCCTGGCCAGCGCGGCAGCGACTTAGGAACCAGGTCACGGTTCAATTCGGAGACCCCAGTTCAGTTCCCGTCCGGCGCAGGCCTGGGCTTCGGGCTCCAGCCCCAGCGGGGGAGGGGGGAGAGGAGGCAGCTGGGGGTGGAGCCCGGCGCAGTATTAAATATTAAATGTGTGCCGTGGTGCCTGGAGAGAGGCAGCCGATCAACGATTCTCTCATCACTCATGTTTGTATCTCTCTCTCCCTCTCCCTTCCTCTCTGAAATCAAGAAAACATCTTTTAAAAGAAAAGCTGTAAAGTTCATGCGCACGTCTCCGGTCTAACTGCTTTAACACCAGCTGTGCTGACTGGAGTGTGGTCAGAACCAGCAAGTTCCCAACACAGAGCTCCGAGCAGGCGAAGAGGCGACAGCCCCGAAGGGACCGGGGACCCTGCACCCGGATCCCGCCTCAGCGCGCCGCCTCTGAGTGTTGGCAGGGGTGCGACATGGGCGGCTTCTCTGGCCACGTCCTTAAAAACCTCCCCAAACGAATGAACGGTTTCAGCGTGTACGACTCTCCTGCCGGCTCCCGGCATTGGGCCCTGCGCCTTCGCTCTCCCCGGGGCCTTGTCCAGCTTCCGCAGTTCACGAGCACTGCCACCTGCCTCTCCATTTCCTTTGTTTCAACCTCTGTCATCAAGACCTAATGTCCAGGTGGATGACATATTTATATATATATTACTGGTTCCAGAGAGGACGGGAGAGGGAGACAGAAACATCAGTGATGGGTGATGGGAGAGAATCACTGATCAGCTGCCTCCTGCACCCTCCACACTGGGGGTCGAGCCCGCAGCCCAGGCAGGGGCCCTTGACCAGAATCAAAACCCAGGGACTTTCAGTCCGCAGGCCACTGAGCCACACCGGCTAGGACAGGGTAGATGACATTTTAAACACTTAGATGTGTTATACACAGTAACATTCACAGAGAGTAAGCGTACAGTTTGATGAACTCTGGCAAATATATGTCAACAATGCTGCAATGAGATGTAGCCCATTCCCATCACCCCAGAATCTTTCCCATGCCCATTTTTGGTCAACCCCTTGCCATTCCCAGAAGCCACTGACTTTTGCCCCTATAGATTAGTTTAATTTATTTTTGAACCTCATGTAAATGGGATTCCTATGTATGCTCTCTCCTGCCCGGCTTCTTTCACTCTGCGCAATGCCTGTGACACTTACCTCTGTTGTTGCACATACCAGCAGCTTGTTCCTTCATTGTTGAGTAGTATTAGATTATACTAATTTCTTTACCTGTTCACTTCATTATGTACAATTGGGGTGCTTCTTTTTTTGGGCTATTATAAATCAATCTCTTATGAATATTCTTATACACATCTTGCAAATGACTTTTCAAAACACAATTTCTTTTAAAAAATATTTTTATTTATTTCAGAGAGGAAGAGAAAGGGAGAGATAAAAACATCAACGATGATGCCGAAGCCGGTTTGGCTCAGTGGTAGAGCATCGGTCTGCGGACTGAAAGGTCCCAGGTTCTATTCCGGTCAAGGGCATGTACATTGGTTGCGGGCACATCCCCAGTAGGGGGTGTGGTGTGCAAGAGGCAACTGGTCGATGTTTCTCTCTCATCAACGTGTCTAGCTCTCTATCTCTCTCCTTTCCTCTCTGTAAGAAAAATCAATAAAATATATTTTTTAAAAAAATCAACGATGAGAGAGAATCATTGATTGGCTGCTTCCTCCAAGCCCCCTACTGGGGATCGAGTCCACAGCCCAGCATGTGCCCTGACCGGGAATCTAACCATGACTTCCTGGTTCATGGGTGGACGCTCAGCCACTGAGCCACTCGGGCTGGGCTCAGTACTTGGTTTCCCAGTTGCTTCACCTTGTCCACTCCGACCATAACCTTGACTACATGACTACACTTTGGATCTTACCACCGTGGAAGCTGTTCTACTTTAGAGGCTTATCACCTCGTACACAGAAACATAGGGCATTACTGTCATAGCCACTTTTTTGTTTTGTTTTGTTTTGTTTTTGTAAAATGTATTTTTATTGTTGAGAGTAATACAGAGGTCTCCCTTTTCCCCCACTGACCTCTCCCTGGCCACTCCCACCCCCAGCACATGCCCTTACCACCCTATAGTCTGTGTCCGTTGGTTATGCTTATATGCATGCATACAAGTCCTTTGATTGGTCTCTTATCCCACCCCACCCCCCACCCTCCTCTGCCTTCCCTCTGAGCTTTTAAAAAAAATTTTTTTTAAAATCAATCTTTATTGTTCATATTATTACAAAGGTTCCTCATTTCTTCCCCCCTCCACCAGGTTCCCACCCCACCCGCCGCCCCCTCCCCACCCCCCATTGTCCTCATCCCATAGGTGCACAGTTTATGTTCAGTCTCTTCCTACATCCACCACTCCCCCTTTCCCCGAGAACTGTCAGTCCACTCCCCTCCTGTATCACCGATTCTACTACAATCAACAGCTAATATTGTTCATCAGGTTTTTCAATCTCCTTTTTGTTGTTGTTGTTGTTGTTTTTTGTTTTTTAAAAAATATATTTTATTGATTTTATACAGAGAGGAAGGGAGAGAGATAGAGAGTTAGAAACATCGATGAGAGCTGGGGAGGGAGGGGATGCGTGGGAGGGAGGGAGGGGGGAAAATCAATAAAATATGTAAAAAGAAAGAAAGAAAGAAAGAAAGAAAGAAAGAAAAAAAAAAGAAACATCGATGAGAGAGAGTCATCGATCAGCTGCCTCTTGCACACCCCCTAACCGGGATGTGCCCGCAACCAAGGTACATGCCCTTGACCAGAGTCAAACCTGGAACCCTTCAATACGCAGTCCGACGCTCTATCCATTGAGCCAAACCCGTCCCGGCTGTTGTTGTTGTTTTTTTTAATTAATAAACTTTGACACTTCTAAGAATAAATTTTAAAATCTAATAATTTTAAACCTTGTTTTTTTCTGCCCTGGGAATTGAGAAGCAAACTTGTTTACATGTAATCTTGCCCTTAGGCTATCAAAAGGTGTAGCCATTCAAGTGTAAATGGACACATTGTTTAAACATAGCTGCTGGTTGGAATTGGATTACCTGTTCTGGGTGGGAAGGGCTTGTCCTCCCCTTTCTCCATTAAAAGTAAGGTGTTAGCTTTAAAACCTCTTTTTGTCAAGAGACCTTAAACTTTCAGAACTTTAAATTTTTCAGGTAGCAAATCAATTACTTAGCATTTTCTCATATCAATAATACCTCCACATGCCCAAGGATACACTTCCCACAAAAGACATTTCCAAATAGATTAACCAACCTCATCCAGGCCCTACACAAGGCACTCACAGATCAACACCCCAGCGCTATACTAACACATCCAGATTTAAGCCTTCATCACTTGATTCAGCAGACCCTCAAGTTCCCCCAAAAGTTTCCAGCCATGTCTGAGAGGCAGCCCAGGGGCGTGGGCAGGAGAGGAGCGAGCTGTTCCGGACCTGGATGCTCAGGGCCTGGCTTCTGTTGCTCTGATCTGCTCCACAACCAGCTGCTCCGGGTCTGGCCACTGCCACTCCCGGCCTGGCTGCTGCTGCTCCGGGCCTGGCTGCTCCCAACCCGGCTGCTCTGGGCCCGGCTGCTCCGGGCCCGGCCACTCCGGGCCTGGCCGCTCCCGACCTGGCTGCTCCGGGCTTGGTTGCTGCTGCTCTGGGCCTGGCTGCTCTTGACCCAGCTGCTCTTGGCCTGGCTGCCCCTGGCCTGGCCGCTCCTGGCCTGGCTGCTGCTGCTCTGGACCCGGCTGCTCTGGGTCCGGCCGCTCTGGGCCTGGCCACTCCCCACCTGGCTGCTCCCGGCCTGGATGCTCCGGGCTTGGCTGCTGCTGTTCTGGGCCTGGCTGCTCCCGACCCGGCTGCTCCGGGCCTGGGTGCTCCTGGCCTGGCCTGGCCACCCTGGGCTTGGCCTCCTCCGCCCCAGGCCTGGCTGCCACTGCTCCAGGTCTGGCTGCTCCGGGCCTGGCTGCTGCTGCTCTGGGGCCTGGCTACTGCTGCTCCGGGCCCGGCTACCACTGCCTTGTGCCTGGCCACTCTGGGCCTGGCCGCCGCCGTTCCAACATTCTGTCTTTTTTTTTTTTAAACGCATTTATGTTGCAATGTTGGCTGCTGAGTTGAGTTCTGTCTTAGTCTTCGATTTTTCAAGATCTTCTTTGTATTCTTTCTTAAGTAATTTTACTATCTTTTGCTATATCTTGATTTCTTCACATTGAAAACTTCTTTGGTTTCTTCCTCCTCATCCTGTAAGCTCAGCAGGCTGGCCTGTGGCACCCCTTTGTTCTCCGCGGGCTCCTGCACTGCTTCAGCCTGTTGCCGGGGTCGGCGCCGCCCAGGAAGCAGCCCCCGGCCTCAGCTCCGTGGCCCGCGCTCAGCGGTCGAAGGCCCAGGGGCACCCCCCTCCTGGGGGGCCCCGTCGCCCGGCTGGCCGGTGTCCGGCAGGGGCTCCTGCTCCTCATCGCTTTCCTCCAGTCTGGAGCTTTTTTCTCCTTCCCACTAGGGCAGTCTAACATCAGAGTCAACAGACTGTCCTCTGCGCACAGTGTGTGCAACTCCGGGGGCTCTGCCCCTCGCCACTCCCCTGGGACTCCGCCTCACAGCCCCATCTCCCTCTGTTTGAGCCTGGGTCCCCACGGTCTGGCCTAGAACTGGGGTTCAGAGCAGTCGGAACTGGGGCTCAGCACAGCTGGAGGTTTTGTTTCCTTCCTGCCAGGGCAATCTAGCATCAGAGTCAACATTCCGTCCTCTGTGTGCAATGTGCGTGACTCCAGGGGCTCCGCTTTTCTCCTCTCCCCTAGGATTCCCCCTGCCTGAGCCTGGGTCCCCAGGGTCTGGCCCAGAACTGGGGCTCAGTGCTGCCAGTTCTGGGGTTCAGCCCAGTCCGGGGGTTTTATTTCCTTCCTGCTAGGGAACGCCAGGCAGGCAACCAGCCCTCTCCTCCTCTCCGGCTCCGTCCTCTCCGCATGCGTGCATGCGGGCGAGCAGCATGTCTCCGTACCTTAGGATTTTTCAGTTCCTCTGATTTTCCTTCTGGTTTTCTCTTTCCTTCTTGTAGAACTTTCAGTCAGTCGACTACCTGTAGCTCTGAGCAATGTCCATTTTATATTTTAGTTGTATTCCATTGAAATTGTTGTGTGCAGCTGTGGTTAGGTGTTTACCTGTGCAGCCATCTTGGATCCTCCCTATTGGAGAGTTTCTTTTTCCCCTCTGAGCTTTGATGGTCTGTTTGATGCTTCTATGTCTCTGGATCTATTTTTGTTTATCAGTGTATATTGTTTATTATATTTCACAAATGAGTGAGTTCATGTGATATTTATCTTTCTCTGACTGGCTTATTTCACTTCTCATAATGCTCTCCAGGTCCATCTATGCTGTTGCAAATAGTAGGAATTCCTTCCTTTTTACAGCAGCATAATATTCCATTGTGTAGGTATACCACAGTTTTCTAATCCACTCATCTGCTTATAGGCACTTAGGCTGTTTCCAAATTTTAGATATGGCCAATAGTGCTGCTATGAACATAGGGGTGCATATATCCTTTCTGATTGCGTTTCTGATTTCTTGGAATATATTCTTAGAAGTGGGATAACTGGGTCATATGGCAGTTCCATTATTAATTTTTAAAGGAAACTCCATACTGTTTTCCATAATGGCTGTACCAGTCTGCATTCCCACCAGCAATGCACAAGGGTTCCTTTTTCTCCACATCCTCGCCAACACTTGTTGTTTGTTGATTTGTTGATGTTGGCCATTCTGACAGGTGTGAGGTGGTACCTCATTGTTGTTTTGATTTGCATTTCTCGGATAATTAGTGACTTTGAGCATGTTTTCATATGTGTCCTGGCCTTCTGTATGTCCTTTTGTTAAGTTGTATGAGTTCCCTGTAAATGTTGGAGATTAAACCCTTATCGGAGATAACATTGGCAAATATGTTCTCCCATACAGTGGGCTCTTTGTTGTTTTGTTGATGGTTTCTTTTGCGGTGCAGAAGCCTTTTATTTCTATGTTCCATTTGATTATTTTCTCTTTAGTTTCCATTGCCCTCGGACAGTGGTTCTCAAACTTCCTAACGCCACGACCCTTTACTACAGTTCATCATGTTGTGGTGACCCCAACCATACAATTATTTTCATTGCTAGCTCATAACTGTAATTTTTCAACTCTTATGAATCATTATGTAAGTATCTGTGTTTTCCAATAGTCTTAGGCGACCCTGCTAGTGGTTCTCGTGACCCACAGCTTGAGAACCGCTGCTGTAGAGCCTAAGACCATTGAAAAACACAAATATTTACATTACAATTCATTAACAGTAGCAAAATTACAGTTATGAGGTAGCAACAAAAACAACTTTATGGTTAGGGGTCACTACAACATGAGGAACTGTATTAAAGGGTAGGGGCATTAGGAAGGTTGAGAACCACTGCCGTAGAAGCTGTTTTGGTGAAGATATTGCTTTGGCATATTTTGCTGCATAAGGATTTCTCTAAGATTTTTGTGGCTTCCGTCTTAGATTTAAGTCCTTTATCCATTTTGAGTTTATTTTTGTGTATGGTGTAAGTTGGAGGTCTCGTTTTATTTATTTATTTATTTTGCATGTATCTGTCCAATTTTCCCAGAACCGTTTACTTAATTTTTAAAATTTTAAAAAATATATATTTTATTGATTTTTTTACAGAAAGGAAGAGAGAAGGATAGAGAGTTGGAAACATTGATGATAGAAAATCATCGATCAGCTGCCTCTTGCACACTCCCTCATGGGGATGTGCCTGCAACCAAGGTACATGCCCTTGACCGGAATCGAACCTGGGACATTGCAGTCTGCAGGCCGACACTCTATCCACTGAGCCAAACCGGTTTTGGCCCAGCACCGTTTATTGAAGAGACTGTCGTAACGCCATTGTGTGCTCTTGCCTCCTTTGTCAAACATTAATTGAACATAATGGCTGGAGTCAATTTCTGGGTTCTCTGTTCTGTACCATTGGTCTATATGTCTGTTATTGTGTCAGTACCAAGCAGTTTTGAGAGCCGTGGCTTGGTAATAGCTTGGTATCTGGTATTGTGATCCCTACAACATTGTTCTTCTTTCTCAGGATTGCTGGAGCTATTCAGGACCTTTTTTTATTTCAGATGAATTTTTGGAGGGTTTGTTCTAGATCTAAATATTTGTTGGTATCTTGAAGGGGATTGCATTGAATCTATAGATTGTTTTGGGTAGTATGGACTTTTTAATGATATTAATTCTATCAGTCCATGAACACAGTATGTTCTTCCATTTGTTTATGTCTTCCTCCATCTTTTTTCAATGTCTTGTAGTTTTCTGAGTACAGATTTTTACCTTCTTAGTAAGGTTTACTCCTAGGTATCTTAATTTTTTTGTTACAATGGTAAATGAGATTGTTTTAAAAACATTTTTTTTTCCTGTGAATTCATTATTGGTGTGTAAAAAAGCCATAGATTTCGGAGTGTTAATTTTGTATCCTGCTACATTGCCAAATTCATTTATTAAGTCTAGTAGTTTTTTGATGGAGTCTTTGGTATTTTATATGTACAATATCATGTCATCTGCGAATAATGGCAGTTTTACTTCTTTTCCAATTTGGATGCCTTTTATTTCTTCTTCTTGTCTGGTCATTATGGCTAGCACTTCCAGTACTATGTCAAACAAGAGTGGTGAGAGTGGGCATCCCTGTCTTGTTCCTGTTCTTAGGGGAAATGGTTTTAGTTTTGCCCATTGAGTATGATGTTGGCTGTGGATTTGTCATATATGGCTTTTATTATGTTGAGGTATGATCCTTATATTCCCACCTTGCTGAGAGTTTTTATCAAAAATGGGTGTTGGATTTTTTCAAATGCTTTTTCTGCATCAATTGATATGATTATGTGGTTTTTATCTCTCAATTTGTTTATGTGATGTATCACATTTATTGATTTGTAGATATTGTACCATCCTTGCATCCCCAGGATAAATCGTACTTGGTCATGGTGTATGATCTTTCTGATGTACTGCTGGATCCAATTTGCTAGAATTTTTTTGAGGATTTTGGCATCTGTTCATGAGGGATATTGGCCTATAATTCTCTTTCATTGTGTTGTCTTTATCTGGTTTTGGTGTTAGGGTGATGCTGGCTTGGAAGTGTTTCTTCCTCTTGAAGTTTTTGGAATAATATGAGGAGGATAGGTTTTAGTTCTTCCTGAGTATTTGGTAAAATTCCCCTGTGAAGCCATCTGGCCCCGGGCTTTTGTTTGTTGAAAGCTTTTTTATGACTACTTCAGTTTCTTCCATAGTTATTGGCCTATTGAGATTTATAGATTCTTCCTGATTGAGTTTTGGAAGGTTGTATTTTTCTAGGAATATGTCCATTTCCTCCAGATTGTCCAGTTTGTTGGAACAGAGTTGTTCATAGTATTTTTAAATAATCATTTGTATTTATGTGGGGTCTGTTGTTATTTCTCCTCTTTCATTTCTGATTTTGCTTATTTGGGTACTCTCTCTCTTTGCTTCTTGGTGAGTCTGGCTAGAGCTTCATCAATCTTGTTTATCCTTTCAAAGAACCAGCTCTTGATTTTGTTGACCTTTTGTATTTTGTTGTTGTTGTTGTTGTTGTTGCTATCGTTCTCTGTCATTTACCTCCACTCTGATCTTTATTATTTTCTTCCTTCTGCTTACACTGGGTTTTTCTTGTTGCTCTCTTTCTAACTCTTTGAGTTGTAGAGTTAGGTAACTTATTACCATTGTGTCTTGTTTTTTGCAGTAGGCTTGTAGAGCTATAAACGTCCCTCTCAAGACTGCTTTCGCTGTGTCCCATAGATTTTGGATTGTTGTGTTTTCATTGTCATTTGTTGCCATGATTTTTTTATTTCTTCTTTGATCTCTCTGGTAACCCAGTCATTATTTAATAGCATGTTATTTAGTCTCCAGGTGTTTGATTTTTTTTTGAATTGTTTTTATTGTAGTTGATTTCCAGTTTTATGCCATTGTGATCTGAGAAGATGCCTGATATGATTTCTATCTTCATGAATTTGAAGAGATTTTGCCTGTGACCCAATATATGGACTATCTTTGAAAACAACCCATGTGCACTTGAGAAGAATGTATATTCTATGGCTTTGGGGTGAAATATTCTGAATGTCAATTAATTCCATCTTACCTAGTGAGTCATTTAGGATTGATGTTTCTTTGCTGGTTTTTTGTTTAGAGGATTTGTCCAGTGATGTTAGTGGGGTTTAAAGTTCCCTACTATGACTGATTTGCTGTCAATCTCTCCCTTGATAGCCTCCAGAAGTTTTTTTTTTTTTTTTTTTTTTTTTAATGTATTTGGGTGTTCCTGTATTGGGTGCATATATACTTACCAGGGTTATTTCTTCTTCTTGGATTGCTCCCTTTAGTATTATGAAGTGCCCTTCTTTATCTCTTGTTATGTCCTTCACTTTGAAATCTAATTTGTCAGCTATAAGTATTGGTACCCCAGCTCTGTTTCCATTTTCATTCACCTGAAAAACCTTTTTCCATCCCTTCACCATCAGTCTGTGTGCATCTTTTTTTCTGAGGTGGGTTTCCTGTAGACAGCAGATATATGGGTCATGTTTTCTTATCCACTCAGTTACCCTATGTCTTTTGATTGGGGCATTTAATCCATTTCTATTTAAAGTTATTATTGATAGGTACTTGTTTGTCTCCATTTTTATTCTTTGTCCTTGTGTTCCTTCTTTGCTTCCTTTGTCTTCTTTTCACAGCAGACCCTTTAGCATTTCTTGCATTGCTGGTTTGGTTGTAATAAACTCCCTTAGTCCTTTTTTATCTGTGAAGCTCCTGATTTCAATTTTGATTGGTAGCCTTTCTGAACACAGTATTCTTGGATTCAGGCCCTTCCTTTGCATGACTTTGTATATTTCATCCCATTCCCTTCTGGCCTGATGTGTTTCTGTTGAGAAATCAGTCATTATTCTGATGGGGGATTCTTTGTATGTAACTTTCTGTCTCTCTCTGGCTGCTTTTAAGATCCTTACTTTGTTGTTGGTGTTTGCCAATTTAATTATAATGTGCATTGGAGTTGGTCTTTTGGGGTTAATTTTGTTTGGGACTCTGAGCTTCTTGGATTTGTGTGAGTTTTTTCTTCCCTATATAAGTTTTCTGTCATTATTTCTTCAAACAGGTTTCCTTTTTTCTTTTTCTTTTTAAAATATATTTCTTTATTGATTTCAGAGAGGAAGGGAGAAGGAGAGAGAGATAGAAACATCAATGATGAGAGAGAATCATTGATTGGCTGCCTCTTGCATGACCTCCACTGGGGATTGAGCCCACAACCAGGCATGTGCCCTGGCCAGAATCGAACCTGGAACCCTTGAGTCAGCAGGTTGACGCTCTATCCACTGAGCCAACTGGCTAGGGCTGGACAGGTTTTCTATTCCTTGCTCAGTTTCCTTTCCTTATGTAACCTCTATTATGCGATGTTGTTTTGTTTCGTATTGTCCCAAAGTTCTTTTAGGCTCTCTCCTGCTTTTTAATTTTTTTTTTTCTAGAAGCTGCTCTGCTTGGGTAGTTTTTTCTACCTTGTCTTCTAGTTCACTGATGTGGTCCTCTGCTTCTTCTAGTCTACTGTTGATGCTTTTTATTGAGTTTTTATAGCAGTGATGTCATTTTTCATTTCTTCTTGGTTCTTCATTTCCTCTTGGTTCTTACACATATTTTGAATTTGTCTTCCATTCTTTTCATCCCTCTTATGACCATTTCTCTGAATTCTTTCTCTGACAGATTGCTTGCCTCCATTTTGTTTACTTTCTTTTCTGGTGATGCCTGCTTTTCTTTCATATGCAGGCTATTTCTTTGTCTCCCCATGGTCTCTCTTCTCCAGGTGTCTGGTTATATAGTTCTCTCTCTTCTGCATTGATTTAAAAGCACAAAATACAACACAACAAGGCACAACACAAAAGGCACTGAACACAAATGTATTCACTATACTAATAACCCCAAATAAAGGTGACCACCAGAGAAAAGAGAATTAGGGGATAAGAAAGAAAGAAGGGGAGGGGGGTAAGGGTAAAAAAAAAGAGTGCAAAAATGGAATTGGGTAAAGGAAAAAAAAGTAAGAGAGAAAAAAAAGAATTAAAAAGAGGGGAAAGAACTATTTATATGGGGAGAAAAATCCAATAGAGCAGTCTCTAATCCCAACTAATGCCAGCAACAAACACCTAGAGATGAATGCAAACTACAAACAACAATATCAAGGGAGGCAGGAAAAACAGAAGCAAGAAACAAACAACAACAACAAGAAAAAGCGAAATAATTTCACAAACAAGCATAAAAATATATATAATCAACAATGAAGCAAACAACAACAAAAGGACAGAGAGAGAAATTTTGGATAGTGAAGAAAGAGAAGAGAGAGGTGTGTATGGACTTGGAGCAGGGGATTGGAAATTAGATATATAAATAGGGTGAAATTTTAACAGGGGGTAAAAAGAACGCATAGGAAAAATCTAAAGCAGGAATAGGGTAAGAGAAACAGGACAACAAAAGGGAAAAAGTGAGGAAGAGTGTGCTGGCATAAAGGTAAAGTCGAGCTAGAGTAAAATGATGCTAAAGGAAAATGAAAATAGAAGTAAAAGAAAGAGAAAATAAACTGACACTTAAAAAAAGTAAAATAGTAGAAGTAATAATACTGATTAAAAATAAAAATGTAATAGTTAAAAAGGCACAATGGATGAAGACGCTGGGAGGTGAGGGCATGTATGGGAATGGGGCGGCAGGGCGATGGGGAGATACGGACACATGTAATACCTTAATCAATAAAAAAAGTGAAAAGTCTAAAGCAGGAAGGGTCAGCACTGGGCTTTGGCCTTTGAAACTGATACTATGCAACAAAATAGCCCAGAGGAAAGCATGGGGGTCCTAAATTAATGAGAGGTCCAATTAGAAGGGGTCAGGTTCAAACAAAGAACTGCAGCTAAGACTGGAGGTAAAATGGCAGCAGGCAAGATTTTTATTTTATTTTTGCCATTAGAGAGAGCAGGCTTTTCCCATTTGGGGACCCCTCCTCAGGGGGTCTCCTTTGGGAAACCTCTGCCCAGGTGGAGTTTGTGTATGCTTCCAATAAACTTCTACACTTTAATTAAAGAAATCTGTTAGGCCACGAATTGATTCTTCTTGTCATCTTCGTCAGACAAGAAGCCATGAGAAGCCTGTACCCCGAATCCCATGTTTCACCAGTGTCAGCACAAGCTGATGAGGAAGTGAGGCTGGACCCAGAGGGGGAGGAGATGAGCAAAAGGGGAAGTTTGGGGGGGCTCCCAGGAGGCTGTGGGAGAGGAGAGCCATCAGAGACACAGCCAGCTTGTCTGTCTCCACCAGCATCTGCTGAGCCATGAGCCAAGCCCGGGATTTACAGGGTAGGTGGACAGGATAGGCAGAAGCCTCCAAAGTCAGCAGGACTCCCAGCTGGCGGGGCTGTGGCTGAGCATCGACCTCTGGGCCAGGAGGTCACGGTCCAGTTCCAATTGGGGCACACGCTCCGGTTACGGGCTTGATCCTCACTGAGGGGGAGGGGGGAAGGCAGCCAATCAATGATTCTCTCTCATCATTGATGTTCCTATCTTTCCCTCTTCTTTCCTCTCTGAAATCAATTTTTAAAAATATATTTTTTAAACTGAGCAAGAGTGACAGATGTGGCCAGGGGACCAGGAGGGCAGTTACTGGCCTGAGACAGCGATGCCGGGCCGGGGGCAGTGGGTACCTTGACTTTTGTGCCCCTCAGGAGGAAAGGCCTTTGGGCTGCTGAGGGCCCAGCAGGAAGAGAAACTGGATGAAATCAATAAGGTAAGAGGGAACTAAGGGGCTGGGCTGGGGCTGGGGGAAGGGCCTGGACAGAGGGCCCACTGGCTCTGGCTCTCCCACAGCAATTCCTGGATGACCCCAAATACAGCAGTGATGAGGATCTCCTCTCCAAACTGGAAGCCTTCAAGAGTGAGGGGAAAGCTGTAGGGGTGGATGGGAGGCGAGCGGGGAGGATTTCCCCAAAGCAGAGGGGGCGGGAGAGCAGAGACACAGTGCCCCTGTGGCCGAGGAAGGAAGACTGCCTCCGCTGCCCCGGCTCAGCCCCTTCCCTGGCCGGCCCCTCGCAGCCGCCCCCGCAGTGCAGTTCGGATGCCTTCACAGGGCCCTTCAACCAAGCCGCCTCCCCGCCTGGCCCTCCTTCTCCCACGCTCCCTACCTAGCATTCCTAGCAACCCCTTCTCAGTTCCCTGCCCTTCCAGCCAGAGCTTACCTCTGCTTTCTCCCCTCACCCAGAGAAATACATGGAGTTTGACCAGAATGGAAACGGAGACATTGGTGAGAAAAGGGGGGTCTGGGGAGTGCGCAGACCCAGGGGGCGGTCCCTCCGCCGTGCTCCATCGGATGGGAAAGAGCCCACTACAGGATTAGAGGAGGGACTGGGAATTGGCGGCACAGGAGAGCGAGATCCCCTCTTCTCACCCCATCCTTTACCTCCAGATATCATGTCTCTGAAGCGAATGTTGGAGAAACTTGGGGTACCCAAGACCCACCTGGAGCTAAAGAAATTAATCAGGGAGGTTTCCGGCAGCTCTGCGGAGACTTTCAACTACTCCGACTTTCTCAGGATGATGTTGGGCAAGAGATCTGCCATCCTAAAAATGTGAGGGGCTGCTGTGGGGGAGCCAGGCGCAGGGTGGCCCGCAGTCCAGTCCCAACCCCCTGTCCTGCCGGTTTCCTCCCACGACACTCAGCATCCACTTCTCCCGTCCACGGTCTTATCCCATCCCTGGTGCTGGTCCCACAGCCCACAGCACTCCCACCTCGACACCCTCATCTTCTTCTGGACTTAATTCTTTCTCTCTCTCTCTCTCTCTCTCTCTCTCTCTCTCTCTCTCTCTCTCTTTTTTTTAAATATATTTTATTGATTTTTACAGAGAGGAAGAGAGAGAGATAGAGAGTTAGAAACATCGATGAGAAAGAGTCATCAATCAGCTGCCTCTTGCACACCCCCTCCTGGGGATGTGCCTGCAACCAAGGTACATGCCCTTGACCAGAATCGAACCCGGGACCTTTCAGTCCCCCAGCCAACGCTCTATCCATTGAGCCAAACCGGTTTCGGCTGGACTTAATTCTCTTGAGAGGACTGTTCCCTGACCCTGTGTCTCTTCCCGTCTCAACCAGGATCCTAATGTATGAAGAGAAAGCAAAGGAGCCGGAGAAGCCAACCTGTCCTCCAGCCAAGAAAACTGTCTCTGAGTTGCCCTGATTTGTGATGGGATTTGTGATGGGATTGAAGGGGCTTCTAGTGACCCCAACACGAGAAAAGAAGACAAAACTGTGAGCCAGAGTTGAACTAAAATAAATTCTTCTCCTTCTCCAGAGGAAGTCAACTTGCTCTCTGTGGGGATTTTCCCGGGGTTGGGAAAAAGTGAAGCATCTTTGAGGAAGGGCAGCAAGAATTTGCTGAAATGAACAATGTATCTACTACAGCAGGTGGTTTTTTGTTTTGTTTTGTTTTAATTCTCACCAGAGGATATGTTTATTGATTTTTAATTATTTTTTAGAGAGAGAAACATTGATGTGAGAAAGAAACATCCATCGGTTGCCTCTCCTATGCACCCCAATAGGGATTGAACCTGAAACCTTTTAGTGCATGGGACAACACTCAACCCTCCAGGGCTCCAGCAAATGATTGTGTATGCAAGGGAGATTCCAGATGTATAAGACAGCCTTGACCTTAAGGAAGTTAGGGGGTATGAAAAGACAGGTCCGGGAAAGAGAGAGAGAGAGAGAGAGAGAGAGAGAGAGAGAGAGAGAGAGAGAGAGAGGGAGGAAAGAAGGAAGGAAGGAAGGAAGGAAGGAAGGGAAAGAGAATGGAAGGAAATGAAGGGAGGAGGAAGGAAGGAAGG